>NC_061514.1:213711049-213935040 GCF_022539505.1 Lolium rigidum | reverse complement strand
TACAACACACACCGACCATGCCAACATAAGCCACAAACTCGAGTTCATCGCTAGGTTACGTTGCTCTCGGTGATCATATCGTCAAATCCTTGCACCACAAGACGTTTCTCGTTGAGGGCTACCTCCAGGACATGGTCGGGCATGAGGTTGTTTCTCTTGGCCCCAACGTCATCGGAGTTCATCGGACCGATATGTCGCGTACGATGATCTTTAGCTCTATTTCTTTTAATCGTGAACTCTACTCACCGTCGCCTATCTCCAGGACATCGCGCTGCAGTCTTTCGCCATAGTTTTCCGCGCAGCCATAGTTCCATCCGATGGCCGGCCACCATGACACTATCAGCGAATACCGTAGGTACAAGCAGTTCCAGGTCTCTTTTCTTTTCCATTCATTTCCTGGGAACACCTTGTTTTTTTTTCCTGGGAACACCTTGTTGATACGAAATTTCTACGTTTATGCAACTAAACACCGCCCACGACAACGTCCGTCCCCACTCCATCTCACTCTTGCCGCTGACAGGACCTTCGCCGGGACTTCGGAGGAGCTCTCGTCTTAACCTTGACGAGCTGCACGTCTACGACACCTTCCAGGAGCTCTACAACCGCCGGACGATGACTTCCTCGATTTCCCGAGACGCTGTGGTCAGCAATCTATCTATCTCCGTACGTGAGTGCTGCTACTGGTATTTTCTTGAAAACTCCTGATCTAGATTCTAAGTCTGAAGTGTATGTTTCATTTTATATCAGACAGATCCTTGTAGGTTGTTAGATTTAAATCGGAAATACCACCTATTCCTGAAAGTATATATAACTATATAAAAGCTGACCCTCTTTGCTAAAATTTTAGCGTTTTGAGCAAAGTACTGTTCACAGTACCATTTTATCTAATTAAATGTTGACACGTTTGATGGCGTTTTCGGTCAAAGCGGTGCCACCATCTCCGTGTCCAACGAGTGAATGACTCTGAGAGTCGAGCAGCATGCTGTTTTCCCCCGTCTCTCTCTTTGTCTCACTTCTTTGTTCTTTTCCTCCCCAATTCCGCACCCACATCTCCTCTTATGGCCTGCGCCCTCCTTCCCTCTCGGAACCCTCCCTCTCTGGCCACCACACGACAGGGCGGACGAAATCGGGGCTATCCTCCCCTTCTGAGGCGGCTAGCGACGCAGCCGCTTGAATGAAGTCCTGGGCGTCCCGAAGAACCAGGATTTTTTTAGCACAATCGACACTGCTTCCATGGTTTATATATACAGTGATATCATTGACTACGAGATATACCATGATATTAATATCTCCATCCCAAAACATAAGGCCTATGTTATTTTCGGAAAGTCAAACTATGTCAAGTTTGACCAAGTTTTTGTCAAAAAATATTAACATGAAAAGTACAAAATCAATATCATTAGATAGATAATGAAAAATATTTTTCATATGGTATCTACAAAATATCATATTTTTTCATAGATTATTCTATAAGTTTGGTCAAACTTTACTTCATTTAACTTTAAAAAAATACTCCCTCCGTCTATAAATAGATGTCCGAGGTTTGTCTAAATCTGGATGTATCTAGACACTAAATAATATCTAGATACATCAAGCTTTAGACAAATCTCAGGCGTCTATTTATAGACAGAGGTAGTATAAGCCTTAAGTCTTGGGATGGAGGTAGTACTATTTAACGTTGAATGTTACAATTTTTTCAAATTAGAATAAATTTTTAAACGTTCAAATTATGTGTGTTTGACTAAAATTCCTTGAATTTGCAAATAGAATTTAGAAATACTCAAGAACAAATGAAATTGAAAAATATTACATAAATAGTGCGACAAGAAGAAAAATCACAAAATGACAATATTGTTAGAGATACTCCCAAGAGGCAATAATAAAGTCGTTATTGTTATATCTTTGTGTTTATGATAATTTTTTGCATCCCATGCTATAATTATATTAACCGAAAACATTAATACATGTGTGTTTTGTAAACATAAAAGAGTCTCTAGTAAGCCTCTTGTTAAATTAGCTTGTTGATTAATAGATGATCATGGTTTCCTGATCATGAACACTAGCAAAGAGCGGCGCGGCGGCACCCGCGCCATATGGTGACTTGTTGATGGAAATTTTTAGGGTGATAAATATTTATGGGTTGTAGTTGATTTTTTTGTCCTTTTCAGAATAGGGTGTGTTCTGATTTTTCTGAGGCTTAGTTGTTGTATTGTTTTATTTTGTACGGCATATATATATATATATATGGATTGTTTACTTGGATGTGGATGGTGGCGGTGAGTGTCTTAGTAACCGGTGGGCTACAGAAAAATAAAATTATTAATAAACCATCAAAACATCACATGGCGCGACCAATCACCTGCAAAATTATGCGTGCAAAATTTAGAGTTATAAACTATAAGTGCATTCAGAGTGTTGCAGCATTATTTATCTTTTTCTTTTCTTTTAGAGATTTTGGGTTCAACCTTCTGGTCAGAAATATGTTATTTTCTTATTTCCCCAAATGTGATTCGAGGACAGTGTTCAATTAGTTAACTTTTTAATCTATAGGTCTAAAAATAACATGTGATATTTTTTTGAGGATATAAAAAGAACACGTGACTTTCTGTACACAATATAAATTTCCTGTTCCACCACTACGTTGGCGGCAACAATGAAGTGAGGAAGATACGGCCCAACGACGTCTATAGAGAAGCCCAGCAACCGTAGCAAATGACAACCTAAGAGCAATGTTTGTGACGGTTATCCCTATTTTCCGCCCATTAGCGCGTCGTTATATGACCCGCACACGTGACGGTCCGTCTTGGGCCGGCCCATTTTGTTCGTTCCATCCTTCATTTGTTTGTTCTTCCTCGTTCGCTCCACGCTCGCGGTTTTCTTGGTTCCTGGTCAGATTTTTTCTGGTTCTCGGTTCTGGTTCGTTTTCTTTGGTTTTTTCGCTTTTTGCTGTTTTTTATTGTTTGAATATTTTAATTTGAATAATTTTAAAATCTTAAAAGTTTTTAAATCTGAGCAGTTTTCAAATCTGAACCATTTTTAACCTTGAGCAGATTTTAAATTTGAGAAAATTTTAAATTTAAGAAAATTTCAAAGTTCGACCAAATTTCAAATTTCGAGCAAATTTCAAATTTCGAGCAAAATTCGAATTTGAGAAAATATCGAATTTCAGCAAATTTCGAATTTTAAGCAAATTTTAGAGTTTAGCAAATTTTGGAGTTGTACAATTACTTCAAATTTGAACTTTTCAACTTTAAACTTTTTTGTAATTGGAATTTTTCAAATCTATTTTTTTCTGAAAAAATCAATAGAAAAAAAACCAGAGAAGACCTTCTGTTGGGCGGCTGGGCCGGCCCAACAAGGAGGCGCGTGGGGGGAACCCTGCGTGCGTGCGCTACTCCCGCACGCACGCAGGCGGGGTATAGGGAAACCTGGTTGCGACGACCCGGTGACAGCAGTGGCAACAATACATCAACGACTCGAACGGCAAGTGCATGTGTTTAGGAGGCTTTTTCCCAACTTGTGCTTCCAACAGGATCTTTCAAAGTGTTCCCAGGTTGTAGCATTGAGAGAATTCCATATGCATTGAACAAATTTAAGTACAACAGAATTACAATGCAGACTCTATTCGATAATATTTCTGTGGTTTTGAGTACGGATAAATCTTGAATCAAACTAAGAATAATCTATTTGCCCACTCAACTAGCAAAAATGGATTAAGCCTAGGATCTTTTTTTCCTCTATGTGTATTTTACTGGGCAATGAACTTGCACATTCTGGTGGAGATTCAGATGCGAAACTTAAATACACGACCTCCAGAATTTTCGTTCTCTCATAAACCATATGTAAGCTAAGTACAGGCAATGCAAGCTGATCATACGTGTAATACAATTTGCAATAGGCGCGCATTGTGTGATCAAATGGTAGATGAGGACAAGGATAGTCGTACAGCTCCTCAGAAGTTTATTACATAAGATAGTGCCGACGGATTTGTAGCATGCAATTTAGATTTATTACTAATGTATCAATCAAGGAAAAATAAGAATAACATATAGACTTTAACTGGCAACGTGATTTCACATAAGAGTAAACTCGTCATATTAGAACAAACAACTATAGAACTTCTCATTCAAAAAAACATGGGCCGGCAATCTCTTAGAAGTGATAGGAATGTTCTCTTGTATATAGTTACATCATCTTGATCGAGTATTAGAGATCTTGCTTATCCTACTTTTGTGTGGCAACTGGGGAAGCCAGCCTCGCCAGAGTCGGTGCAGTGGCTACAAATTCAGACTGCGGTGTGATATTCTCTGCTGCACCATTGCCAATTGCATGAACGCTGATAAAGCTCAACTTCGTGCTCTGAAAGAAGGCATCGAACTTGCTGCTCCTGGTGTCACAGACCAGTTAATTTTAAGAGTGACTGTGGTACAGGCTGTGAATGCCAAAGGAATAGATAGATCAAAACTTCATGGTCTAATCAATGAAATTAAAGTCAAAGGAGCCGATTCTTGGCTTTAGTCCATGCCAGTCTCCAATGAAATTTAGAAAATGCACACTGCCCCACTTACCACCCCACTTCCACACACCCTCTTTCTTCTCTCTCCCTCGTGGCTGCCGCGGCCGCCGAGTCATCCCTTCTTCTTCTAGTTAAAATCATAGGAGGCTGCCATGGCGGACCTTGCAAAGATCTTTCATGACTACTATGAATTATTAAGTATTAGTAGATTCTATTCTCTTTGTCGCAACCTCCTGTACACAACACTTGTTCTTGGAAAGGTATCTCATTATATCAAATGATCAGTTTTCTAGAAAAATGGCCAACTTGCAGCCTCGGATCACAAACTTTATCTTCAAGAACACCATAGTAGACAAAGACATATATATCACGACCTAGAAGATTTTCATCAAAAAAGAGATTGGCCCATGCGAGCATTTCTTCATATGTGAACAGATATAATTTTGTCTATCACACATCTAGTACAATACCTGCGGTAGAGATTCAGGTGCGCAGATCCATGTGAAGTACCAGATATTGGAGCAATGGCTGTCCAAGCTACCAGTTCCAGCAGACCGCTGCCTGTTTATTGTGGTGCCATGTATTGGCATAGGGCACTCGGGGCAGCCAAGTTTGGAGGCGAAACAGAAGGATTGTCATATATAAATGGCAAGCTGCGTTGTTGAGAGGCACTTGTTGAAGAAGAGGTTCCTTCCTGATGTGCAGACACAAAGACATATTCCTGATGTACAAACTCTAATGAATCAATGATAGGGGAATCTACATTACAAAGTCAAAATAATAAATTCAGTAAGAACTATTCGTAGTGACAATAAGGAAGCGTGTGATAATCACAACAGACTTCTAGCAGTCTCCTTTGATTTTAACCTCCTGTACACAACACTTGTTCCTGTCAAGGTATCTCAATATATCAAATGATCAGTTTTCCAGAAAATTGGCCAGCTTGCAGCCTCAGGTCACAAACTTTATCTTCAAGAACACCATAATTGATAAGGATGTATATATCATGACCTAGCAGATTTTCATCATAAAAGAGATTGGCCCAAGCGAGCATTTTTTCATATGTGAACAAATATAAATTTCTCTATCACACATCTAGTACCATACCTGCGGTAGAGAAAAACTCACAAGTCAGAACAACTTATATGTATGATAGGAGCAAAAGGAAAATAAAAGAAACCTAAATTAGCATTCGTTTGCAGTATCTTATCATATGGCAAGTCATTAGTGAACTCCTATCACAACCTTTTTTGTTCTTTAGAACATAGTACTTATGTACAAACCAAATCTGAATGTAACTAAATAGCTGCAATATCAGAAATATGATGAGTCTCCTAATTTTCACATCTAAGATACAGTAAAGAGAAAAACCAGTGGAACCACCATTGTCTAGTGCCTCATTAGCAATATCAGATTTGATGCATATGATGCTCGAAGTTTTTACTGTCTCAATAAGATTTTAAAAGCATGTTTTCAGTTAAGAAGAGAAGATGAAGATTCAGTTAGCAAACAATAGACAAAATGACATTTGTGGTATATCCTGCTTTTTACCCGCGACTTATACATGAATACAAATTATAAAAGTAAACAACAAAAATTACCTGTTGCACACTTCAAATACATAGGTGCACAAAATTATCAGCTACACACTTGAAAAAATATATATTAATTGGTATGTTGAAAAAGGAAGTACTATACATAATAACTTAGAAAGGGAATCGGTTTACCACGGTTTAATCAATCTGCACAAACATTATAAAGAAACATTTAGAGGTCACACGCTCAGCTGATGCCAGACATGACCTTGCAGCTCATCGGCAGCACTTCAGACTTCGGCGTGCGGAATCGACGAACTGAAAACAGAGTCAACGGACGAAGGTTTTATCCAATGGCAATGCAGAGAAAATAATCCGGATGTCAGAATCCAACAGACCATGCTACGCAACCCTTGCCAAAGAAGTGAAAGCCTTGATTCAGGAAGGGCAGAGATTTTGTTATCAACCACATTATAAGAAAGCAAAATACTATCAGTTACTATTAGCTAGCTGACGTTGACCGTACTGAACCGTGCACATCTCATCTGTTTGGCTGTGTTCAGGGCAGCGGTAGTAGCTGCTCCGTGCGAGAATAATTGAGTTTTTTTTCGTGGGGAAGAAGTGAAACGGAGAGGGAACTGAACCTGAAGCCTGAAGGGAGGAGGCGGATCATGAGAAGCTGAACACGGCGCGCCAGTTATTGAGTATCTGGAGCTGGGCCTCGGGGACGGTGGCGTCGCTGTAACTGGGCTTCCTTCCGGTCGTAGCGGAGGCCAGAGACCATGCCCTGGAGGTCCTCGAACATCCACGCGGGTCTTGGCGCGGGCGCGGAACTGCTGGCGCTGCAGCGAGCTCTTGCGCATCGCCGTCCCACTCCTTCTCTACTGCGACAGATAGGCACAGCGCGATGGAGTGGATCTGGGAGTCGTGATGGTTGATTGGTTTCGCCTACATCTGGGCATGGGCAGCCAGGCCCGGGACGACCCGCCCGAAATTCCCGGGCCAGGCCGGGTCGGGCTTGCACTTCGGGCCGGGCTCGGGCCTGAAAACTGAGCCCAAACGTCGGGCTGGGCCGGGCTCGGGCCTGCATTTTCGTGCATTTTATCCTGGTCGGGCCGAGCTTCTCAGGCCGGGCCGGGCTTTTTGATCGTTCGGGCCGGGTTCGGGCTTAAATTACAGGCCCGACGATCGGGCCGGGCCGGGCTCGGGCCTGACTTTTTACCCGCGGGCTTTTTAAAGCCCGGCCCGTAACCTGGCCCGACCCGAACTTTGCCCATGTGTAGTTTCGCCTTCCTCCCTCCTCCAGTCCTCCCCTGTCGACAGGTAAGCTCAGCATTATTTGAGAATATAAGCCGAGCAAAATCTTAGGAGGGGGGAGGGGATGAGATGAGCAGCGGGGAAAGAGGAGCAGACACCCAACCACGGTTGCTGGTGGATGTGAAGGCGGCACCGTCAGCTCTCTCTCGAGCTCCGGTGGAGGAGAAGGCCTGGCCGGCGTGGGGGAACCGCTCGCGGTCGTTGTGCCGCCGCTTGCCGTCAGACTCCGGTTGCACGACCAACTGTCTCCATCCTGGTCCGTCTCCGTCATCGCTCTCGGTTTCCCTCGTCCGCATGCGCAAGCTGCTCCCATCTGTTGTGTTCGGTGTCTTGTACTGTGGTGCCGCCGTGCCCGAGGTGGAAGAGGAGGATGGCGCTGTCGCTTGTGTGGGTGCTGTTGAGAGAGAAGGCAGGGATGAGGAGGATTGGGCCTCACCGGCTACTGCTGCTTGGCGTCGAAGCCATCAATGACCTTCTCTCCCTCATCATCGAGTCCCCGCCACCGGCCACCTACAATCTCCTCTCTTACCACCGGCAGCCGCTCACCGTGTAGCCGGTCACCACCTGCTTTCTCGCTACCTACCACCACAAATCTCCGGCTAGTGGTGTGGCTACAGGGTTTGTGATGGGAGAGAGACAATTGTATGAGACGTGGGAGGAAACGGAAGGGATTGGGAGAGAGAAAAGGGGAATGGATTCTCTAGATAGGTCCTGGCAAGGAGAGAGGAAACGGTCAAAGCGGTGTGCTCAGTCGGTCACATCAGAAAATACCAAAACCCTAAAGAGCCCCCAAACTACACACAAGAGAATCACATGTTAATTTCGAGTAGGATCCAAAATTCTGAGAAAAATCGAGTCAGTTAAGGTTTAATATAGTAGTTATTGGATGTTGTTAATAACAAGGTTATGTCATTAGGAGAATGATATAATGGACACACACCCATAATATGCGTAGCATAAGATCAAGTCATTGAGTTCGTCTTGCTATAAGCTTTGGATACATAATAACCTAATCCTTCGACCATGAGATCGTGTAAATCACTTACAGCGGATGGGTGCTTTGATTACATCAATAACCACTTTGTAAATGGGTGGTTATAAATATGGGATTAAGTATTCTGAAAGTATAAGTTGAAGCGCATGGATCAAGAGCTGGATTTGTCCATCCTGATGATGGATAGATATGCTCTGGGCGCTCTCAGTGGAATGTCATCTAATTAGCTTGCAAGTATGTGACAAGGTTGCAAGGGATGACATACCACGGTATGAGTAAAGAGTACTGATCGGTAACGAGGTTGAACTAGGTATAGAGATACTGATGGTCGAACCTCAGATAAGTAAAGTATCCCGCGACAAAGGGAATCGGTATCGTATGATAATGGTTCATTCAATCACGAAGTCATCATAGAATATGTGGGAGCCATTATGGATCTCCAGGTCCCGCTATTGGTTATTGATTGGAGAGGTGTCTCGATCATGTCCGCATAGTTCGCGAACCGTAGGGTGACACACTTAAGATTCGATGTCGTATAGTAGATTTGGAATATGAGATGGACATCGAACATTGCTCGGAGTCTCGGATGGGATCCAGGACATCACAAGGAGGTCCGAATGGTCCGGAGAATAAGATTCATATAATGGAAGTCATCTTCCGGGGTTCGGGAAAAGTTCCGGTGTTTTGACTGGAGCTTCTAGAAGGTTCTAGAGGGCCACCAGTGGCCCCACCACCCCGGGAGTGGCCATATGGGCTGAGGGAATGCTGCGGGGGGCTCATGGGCCAGCTGCAACAGGCCCAAGAGGCTCAGTCGGCCAACCCCAAGGGATAAAATCAAATCACAATTGATTAGATCAAATCTCTAGATTTGAGGGGGGAAGAATTGGGGCGGGGGGGGGAGATTTCTCCCCCCCCCTCCCATGCGCTGGCCCTAGGTATTGGTGGGCCTAGGGGGGCAACACTATCCTACCCCCACTATATAAAGAGGGGAGGGCTGGCCATTGCCCGTTCCCTCAACCCTAGGTGCCACCTCTCCTCCCTCCCAGTTTTCTCCTGCTCCGGCTGAGGCGAAGCCCTGCAGGAATTCTCCTCCACCACCACCACCACGCCGTCGTGCTGCTGGGATTCCGAGGGGATCTACTCCTCTGCTGCCCACTAGAACATGGAGAGGAAGGACGTCATCGACACCGTACGTGTGATTGAGTATGGAAGTGCTGACGGATTGCAGCACCGGAAGGATCGTCTACGTCAACCACGAGATCTGATCTTGTTAAGGTTTTGGATCTACGAGGGTTAGTCTCTCTTCTTTCTCGTTGCTCCGATCTCATAGGTTAGATCTTGGCTTTTTGTGGTGACCCGGCATACCACTGCATGGTGTAGTATGCAAGTCTGATATAACACCAATGAAACACCGTTCCACTAGTATTATATCGCTCAGAGTGGTACAACAGAAACATATGCGGGTCCAAGGCATGTCTATAGAATTACAATATTTACTCTGTTACATAAGATCATCACAGCCTCCTACTTTACAATGAGGTAAATCTGCAAATAAACTCCAGAAGAACGACTCGTAGTCTAATCCTATCACGAACTCTATTTGTAGAGTATTTGACTAGCTATAGAGGCTATGAATAGATTCTAGCTAAGTAGGAGCTAGGTTTAGGAAGCTAGTTCCATTCTATGGCTAAACTAGGTTTTCTCCTTGTTGGATGTGGTATTCGACTCATCCGACGAGGTCCTGTCTCTTGAAGTAGTTGTTGACTCCTCGGCCTTCGAGTTGCACTCGTAGCTCCTCCTTCGATGCCTCCATATCTAAGCAGGGGATTTAAGAGTGGGATGAGTACGAGCGTACTCAACAAGTTCATTATAGGAAAGAGGTGTTTAATGCACTAGCTACGGCATTAGACCAAAAAGTCTAATACCAATGCAGGTTTTCATAATCATTTCTTCAAGAGGTTGCTTTTATTCAGAAGAACTATGTCCGTCAGCCTTCACCGGTTTACTAGAACTTCATGGAGCTCCTTTCCGGCCGCGTTCGCAGTTCCATATCCCGGAACAGGGAGTGACGAGTCACGGTTCTTTACACTCTGCAGAGGTGTGTTGCTTTACCCATAAGAGATCTTAACCTTGGTGCCAACCGGGCAATTGTTCCCGTCCACACTTCCTATGGTGTGAGGCCCGGTATAAGGTCATAGCCAATCATATTCCTCCGCTACCTCGCACACCCACCCTTTTGTAAGATTGTCTTCCCCTATATCTATGGTGAGACCGACCCAGGCATTTGTTCTCCCCTATACCAATTAAGGTAGACCGTTCCGAACAATTTTTATATGCCCTGCCCTATCAACCATAGATAGACCGTTCCGGACACCTTACAATCCATCATAGACCGCATTACCGTGGGGACTTTAGGCTTCCCCAGCCCACCGCTTGTCCCTCAAGATAAAGTGTCTACGGCAAGCGCATCCGTTGATGTACAAGAGGTGGAAATACGATTGACTAGTCCGTCCCATTCCAGATCTTATGGTTAACACGGGTATTACGGCACAAGAATCACTGGCGACATTTGTTGTTTAATCCTAGATGGATGTAAACCCTTGCAATGGAACCTCCACCATATCAACACAATCCATGGTTCCATTGCCCACCACATAGTCATATTCATAGTTATGAAAGTAGTGGTTTTGGTTTTTATGCAATAGTGATAACAATATTACTTTGCAAGTAATTTGATAGAAATACTCAAATGACTTGAGCAAGCGATGAACTTGCCTTTCTTGTCTGCAAGATTATGCAGGCAAGGTCTTCGATACGCAATAACTCCAAATTCTGAAATAGCATCATCGTCCGATAAGGGCGATGTTTAAAAGATTGGCAAGGATGCAATAATGCATAAGAATGAGATGCAATCGCTCTAAGCGTGACCTAACCCCGATGATTTAGGATTAGTGAGTGGTAATGATTAGTTTAGGGTGTGTTGCACTTTTAGAGTGATTCACAAACAAGGTTCTTATTCAGGTGTGGTTACTTGGAATCATAAACATGTGCTGCAATATATCATAACAATAGCATTAATAGCACATAACAATAAGATTTGGTGTGATTCTAACATGTAATGAATAGTGGTTGGTTTTAGCACTACATGTTATGGTTAATGATTAATTATTATATACTTCAAAAGAATAACTTTTGAAGAACATGTTCTTTAATAAAGAACAAGTATGATAATTAGGTTGATGGGGTTCTATGGTTGACTATGGTTTCATTTAGTTTCTGGAGTAAGTATTAGATGGATCACAACCTAGTTGGATTCATCAGCTACTAGGCTTGTATTGTTGAATTAAGTCTAAATATCTTAATTACCAATAGTTGCTATCAAGGTGGTATATCTTGTTGGTGATACCAGGCTAGGGTTTGTAGGTCCATATAAGCAGGGTTGATGAAGATTCTTTATTTATTTCAAAAGAATAACTTTTGAAGAACATACTTCTTAAGTAATAAGAAGTATATCAGTTAGGGTTGAGGTTGTTTAGGTTTTGCTACTTGATCCACTATGTAAGGAATGATTGGCTCCTAAATAGGATGGTTCATAATTATGAAGTATTTGTAGGGTTCAGTGGACTATGGTGATGTAATGATAAATAATAAGCATGATTGCTATTTGGGTTCATCACAATGGTGTGATGCTAAATAGGGATAATTAATAAATTGAAGTTATTAATAATCTTTGAAATTAAAATAATGTTAGATATGGCATTTTACTATTTTTAAATAATTAATAATTAAGATAATTATTAATTAGGGTTTAATTTCCACTAATAAAGATTTACAAAATAACAAATAAAGAAAAATAGCTTTAATGTTTTCTTTATTTTTCTTACTGGTTTTTATTTATTTTAAAAGGTTTTACTATTTATTGAATTTTAATTCAATTTAGAATTAAAGAAAAGGCTTATTTAATAAGTATTAAATAATGAATTTCTATTTAAAAATATAAATTTCGTTTTATATTTTTATTGGATAGATTTTTCTTTTATAAGAATTTTGATATCTTATTTGTATTTTTCTGAGCTTTTATGAATTTTCTACATTATTTCAAAGTTTCAGGCATTTTCTGTAATTTGAAATTAAACTGAAATACTAAACGTACCCAGGCTACTGCTACGCTCAGAGGCTGACTGGTGGGCCTAGGCCACGTCAGATGCCACGTTGCAGTGGACTGGGTCAAAATTGAAAAGGTGTCGCTGGGGTTGCCGGCCGGCGGCCAGACGGCGATGACGCCGGCGATTTGGTGCACGCGCGGACGGAATACTATGCCTATTCTACTCAGTGCGTTAAGGGACGTCGATTGGTAGTCGCGCCACCCGCTAATGACCACCGGAGCACGGCCGGCGATGAGGTGCTGCGGCGGCGGACAAAGGATCACGGTACAGCGACGCTACGACATGCTAGGGAGCAATATAAGCATGCCAGGATGGTCAGCGGCTCACCAGGAGGACGTAGAGCGTGACGGCGAGGTCCATGACGGGCGGTATCGCTGGAATTGGTCGCTCCCGTCGTCGGGGAAGACGATCTAGCGTGCTCGATTGCGGGCGATTTGGCTCAATTCCCTTCGCAGGCGAAGCAAGTCGAGGACGTCGATGCTTATGGTGGCCACGGCTGGTCCTAGGGGGGCTCCATTCGCCGGTGATTGAAGTCACCGGTGCGGCCAGGGTTTGGTGTGGAGAGGGAATCGAACAGAGGAAAAAGAAAATGGAGGCCAGGGTTCGTTCGGAGGCTTTTATAGGCGATGGATGCGCGCCTCGTCACGATCTGGAGCAAGGGGAGGTCGACAGCACGACGGAGAAGACGAGCACGTCGTCGCCGTGGCCTCCAGCGCACGGAGGGGATGAGGACGAGCTCGTCCTCGTGATATCTGGGACGAAGGGGTATTTCGGGCTGCTGCTGGGTTGTGTTGGGCTGGTGGTGGAGTGTGGTGCTGGGCTGCACCATGGGCTGCTGGTGGGTTACACGGCCAGGTATGTTCAGGTAAGCCCCATTCTCTTTTCTTTCATGTTTTCTTTTTATTTTCTGTTTTATTCATTGTTTTGAATTCTGTTTATAATTCATGTTTTATTTTCTATTTTGCAGGTTTTAAACAATTGGTCTTTTATGAAGACTAATAAAAGTATTATTGTAATACTCAATTGTTTTGATTAAACATTTCACATATGTGGGCTTTATTACAAATTGTAATCAATCATGATTTTATGCACTCATTTTAATTTCCTTTATCTTGTGTAATCAAATCTATTATTATTATTAGGGTTGATAATTTCTACTCTAAGTGTTTTAGAATTTATCATTAGGGTTTGAGCTCTTAATTGAGAATTTAGTTCCCTGCATATGATTTTATGTGATCCTCTATGTATTAAGATCTTGTAATTTTGATTATCACTCTACGTCAAGGTTATCACTAATATTGTAGTTTACTAGTACCTTGAAATACTTAGAGTAATTCTACTCTCATCATGGTTTGATCTTGATTAATAGGTTAAGTGGTTGCTCACCATACATATGGTTTCAATTATTAAGTGTAGCACAAGATTTTTCTTATGTTCAGGAATTGAAGCATAAGATTTATTTGATGTGCAAATCTATGGTTCCAATGCTATTTACCTAATGACACATGGGTTGAATCTTAATTGTGGTTTAGGTTTTATTTGTGATCACCCATGTGATATACAATCTAGGTTGAGATATAATTCTAGGTTGTAGCTATGGGATGACACCATAGTGCATTGGCTAGGTTTTAATCTCCCCTAACCATGGTAATATGGTTAATTACTTAACATTTTATGTTCTCCTCTAGTTACTAAGATGTTGAGTATCCGTTTTATATTCTACCAATTGGCTTCTATTATTAACCTCAATTTATCATTTAAGTAACTACATTGGTTATAATTCTTTTTATAGTTAACTTTGGTCATAGTGATGGATGGTTTCTCACCATATTAAGTATGGAGTTTTACTCTAAGGTTTTCTTGTGGTTCTTAAGTGAAGAATAGGTGGAATGTAAATGTGGTAGGATTCTACTTTTGATCACCAAGAGATTCACAAGTTGGGATTGAGGTATAAGTCTAGGGTTGCTTATTACTGATCTCCCTATGATTTCATGTGGTGAATAATATCTACTAAACATATAAGTGTTAGTAGTTGGATTATTCTCCTATTTCTCCAAGGCATGGTCATGGTTTAGGCATGATCCACTTGTTCTTATTATCCTTACCTCAAGTTCTTAGGGTTTATGATCATCACTCAATTTGTAATGATCAAGGTTTGGCTTCCTAAGATATCTCTCATTTAATAGGTTTCTCACTTTCATGATCAAGTATTATCTTGATTAATCTAGGGTATAGTACTTCTAATTTACCTTCTTGAATGGGACTACTATGGTTGCCCCTAAAGTTTATATCCCAGGAGAATGCCTGAGATAATTACTTAGGGTTCTTCTTAAACAATGATGATTTAATCATCAGGACACATGGATAGTTCTCTCTCATTTAGGAAGGACTTTAATACTAACCTGAGGTTAGGCTCCATAGAGATTGATGTGATCATCAAAATCTATGTTTAACATAATTGGTTTCTCTCTCTAGGGATTGTTTTGATTAACATCCTAGGTTTGCTCTTAAAGATGATGATTTGAATACTTGGATGTATATCCAGGGTTTAGCTCAAGGTTTGTTATTTCTTTTCTAATAATTAAAATAGAACTCTCGCCTCTCTAGGTTTGATGCTTAACTATTTGGAATGGAGAAGGATATATATTTCTAGAGTTGCTCTCCTTGTCATGATTCCATGTTTTAAGTGGAATCAATACCATGAGGTGTATGGTAGGATCATGGATTAGTTTTAAGATATGGAAAAGATAAGTGAAGAATGGTTTCTTCATTTTATTGTTACTTGATTTATAGTTAAATAGATGTTCATATGTTATGGCAAAGATTACCATGTTATGATCTTTAATAAGATCAAGCAATTGATCATTGAGTAAAGTGTTGTTGGGTTGATTATTAGTTCCATTTGATCTAACCCCTTAGATCAAATCATCTCTACTCAAAACAAGGTTTTAGCAAAGTCACATTGAGGATTATAGCGCTTGACTTGATGAGCTACTTCAATTCCACCAAGGTCAAGTGAAACTGCAGTTACTGTGACTGTTTTACTTTAAAGCGCGAAAATTCCCCAGATTTTCTATGCATGAATGCAATGCACACATCTGTTTCCTCTATTTTTGTAACCCCATTACCTGGGATATTACAGTCTCTACCCCTTAAACTAAACTTCGTCCTCGAAGTTTGATATCTCTCACGTTTTGGAGTGTGGATCTAACTTGTGCAGACTACATCTTTTCTCAAACTCCTTGGTGATCTCACTGGATATAATTGAATATATCCCTTGTCCAGATTCTTCCTGGAATCCATTAGTGTTTGACATCAAACAACTATTACTTCCTTTACTTCCATGATTTCCTCCAATATTATAAGCTTGTTTCCTTTCTCATTGAATATTCAATGATTGGGACTTCTTCTTGTACTGACAGTCTTAATTGAGGACTAATTGGATAACATTCTCCTATTTGATAAAATAGGTCTTTGTTTTTCCCTTACTACCGAAACTGCAATAATGGTACTAAGTAAGGTACTTAACATGGAAATGATCATGATGATTTATTTCCCTAAGAATGGATTAGACTCATTTAGTCCATCCAATCATGGTTTATAGTTGATACTTATAACTATTTTGGATTATTTAGGTTCCATGAAAGGAATCTTTCAAATAGACTTTAGTTTTGGTATGGTCAATCTACTTCAGTCTTTGGCCTCCTTTAGCTATATTTGGTCTATGGTATTTTCTTCGTCCAACTTCTTTATGCTTGACTTACTTGAGCTTTCGTACTTCAAAGTAAATATTACTCACTTTCTTAAGTGATAGTCCACTTCTTACTTCCTCGAGGTATAAACCTCGGCTTCTGGTCTGACATACTTCTGAAAGTAGTGTTCAACAATCTTATGAAAATAAGATCGAACTTCCTCTCAGTCCAGACCTTCTTCTTCTATTATGCTCAAGGTATTGAGTTATTGTACATCCAACTCAATCTTTACTCTACCCCTTAGAGTTTTCTTATGGTCTTCAACTCCTTTTCTTCCAACTATTGGACTTATGATTAGAATATTGGTATAGGTCTTGTTTATAATTTATATTCCTTTAAGGTTTTCTAAGAAACTTTGTGGTGTATCCACTCAATTGTGGACATCCAATGTGAATCCTTTGACTAAATGTTTATAGATCTAGCTATTTGGCTGACAAGATTTTTTTTATTTGTTCACAAACTTTTGCTACAACTAATTAAATCGTGGACTATTTGTAATACCAACTGATACCAGCTGTGGTTATTATACCAACTGTGGCTATTTGATATCTAAAAATGGATTCTATTATAGGTTCTGATCAACTGGACGAGACATCTTCTACTTTATCTCGCAGTATTGATACTATACCAATTGTGGTCTTCTGATATCAACTATGTTCTTCTTATATCTGCTATAGTTTCCTAAATCATCTTCCTTCATTCAGGGTTTATTTTGCAGAAAAAACCACTAGCTGACACTATGATTATAGTATCCTAAGGGATTTCCCATGCATTCCCTCTTCTATGTTGACTATGGATCTGCTTCAGCTTCACCATAATCATTATATTTCTCACCTTCATGCTTCTTTTGTACAAAAGTACTCTTCTGTTGAGGTAAGCATGAGTTTCTGATTGTACTTCCTTCAAGTATGGTGGTTGCTTCCCACAATTTTGCTTCCTTCTTTTTAATGAATCTTCCTCTTGTCTTCACGATCTTCAGAATTCGTCACTTCCTCACACGAATACCATTACCCTCTAGATCTATAGCACCAAGTAAGATCTTGATATAGCAACATGCATTTGCATATCAAAGTCAAACTTCATGTATGGATCTAGTCAAACAATGAAAATCCTATAAAATCCAAGAAGATTCAGCTTTGTGCTTATAATACACATAATCATAAGCCTGAATATGATTGTTGAGTAAGACATCTCTAAACATCAGGCTCTGATGTGTAGTATAGAACACCACATAATGTAGGTTTATATCGTGATACTTAGCACGAATATAGGGAATTCTACTGTTTGTCTCAACTTTTACCTTAATTGCACATTTGCAATAAGATAAACTTGAAACGAAGTGGGTTGGGATGGTTAAGGTTAACCTAATTTTCTTTGGAAGTACTAACTTAGCTTCCATTTTGTTGAGGACTACATCAATGATATGTCTAGGTTCTAACATTGCTACTCTAAACACATACTATGGAAATATAGCTCCTATACTTCCAAGTGTTTGTATTATCATAAGACTATGGTCATGCTATGCTTTGCACACTTCCCATGGTTTTGGAACACAAATCTTGCACTATTATTAAACGCCTGACTTCTTATTGTACTTTCCTAAGTATTTATGATGTTCTAGTCCATCACATAATGATTCTCAGGTGAATCATATATGATTAATAACTCTACCATGTAAGTAGACATATATTATTCCTATCACTCTTCCTTATTTCCCATGATTGACTCATCATGGTCTATACTACCTCATATCACTTGTTTATATCACTTACTATCAGTTGTTTCACAAGTTTAGATAATTTACTTACCCATAACTTATCTGGGTCTACATCTTCTATTAGGATATCTTAATTATCTTCATCACTTGATATTACTTCTAGTACAGGTCTGAGTAATTCTTATTTAACTATAACATGTGTTGGTACACATCTTCCAATAGGATATCTTCCTTATGGTTGTATCCTCTCTTTGGACTACCATGTATTGTATACCAACTGTGATCTACTCATCTATTGTTTTAAGGACGTAATGGTGTGCTACATAATTGGAATTCGCTAACTGACTTTACTTAAGAAATATATGTAAGAAAGGATGACTCAAGTGTGTCAGGATTATTCTCAAGTGAATATCCATCTCAAGTCATTAGAAGATTTGGTTTATCTAAGACAACTTCCTATAGACACTACCAATCCTATAGGTCTCCTTTAAAGGGTTTTAATCCTAAGGTCAAAGCATTTGCTCTGATACCAACTGTGATGACCCGGCATACCACTGCATGGTGTAGTATGCAAGTCTGATATAACACCAATGAAACACCGTTCCACTAGTATTATATCGCTCGAGTGGTACAACGAAACATATGCGGGTCCAAGGCATGTCTATAGAATTACAATATTGACTCGTTACATAAGATCATCACAGCCTCCTACTTTACAATGAGGTAAATCTGCAAATAAACTCCAGAAGAACGACTCGTAGTCTAATCCTATCACGAACTCTATTTGTAGAGTATTTGACTAGCTATAGAGGCTATGAATAGATTCTAGCTAAGTAGGAGCTAGGTTTAGGAAGCTAGTTCCATTCTATGGCTAAACTAGGTTTTCTCCGTGTTGGATGTGGTATCTGACTCATCCGACGAGGTCCTGTCTCTTGAAGTAGTTGTTGACTCCTCGGCCTTCGAGTTGCACTCGTAGCTCCTCCTTCGATGCCTCCATATCTAAGCGGGGATTTAAGAGTGGGATGAGTACGAGCGTACTCAACAAGTTCATTATAGGAAAGAGGTGTTTAATGCACTAGCTACAGCATTAGACCAAAAAGTCTAATACCAATGCAGGTTTTCATAATCATTTCTTCAAGAGGTTGCTTTTATTCAGAAGAACTATGTCCGTCAGCCTTCACCGGTTTACTAGAACTTCATGGAGCTCCTTTCCGGCCGCGTTCGCAGCTCCATATCCCGGAACAGGGAGTGACAGGTCACGGTTCTTTACACTCTGCAGAGGTGTGTTGCTTTACCCATAAGAGATCTTAACCTTGGTGCCAACCGGGCAATTGTTCCCGTCCACACTTCCTATGGTGTGAGGCCCGGTATAAGGTCATAGCCAATCATATTCCTCCGCTACCTCGCACACCCACCCTTTTGTAAGATTGTCTTCCCCTATATCTATGGTGAGACCGACCCGGCATTTGTTCTCCCCTATACCAATTAAGGTAGACCGTTCCGAACAATTTTTATATGCCCTGCCCTATCAACCATAGATAGACCGTTCCGGACACCTTACAATCCATCATAGACCGCATTACCGTGGGGACTTTAGGCTTCCCCAGCCCACCGCTTGTCCCTCAGGATACAAGTGTCTACGGCAAGCGCGCGCATCCGTTGATGTACAAGAGGTGGAAATACGATTGACTAGTCCGTCCCATTCCAGATCTTATGGTTAACACGGGTATTACGGCACAAGAATCACTGGCGACATTTGTTGTTTAATCCTAGATGGATGTAAACCCTTGCAATGGAACCTCCACCATATCTACACAATCCATGGTTCCATTGCCCACCACATAGTCGTATTCATAGTTATGAAAGTAGTGGTTTTGGTTTTTATGCAATAGTGATAACCATAGTACTTTGCAAGTAATTTGATAGAAATACTCAAATGACATGAGCAAGCGATGAACTTGCCTTTCTTGTCTGCAAGATTATGCGAGCAAGGTCTTCGATACGCAATAACTCCAAATTCTGAAATAGCATCATCGTCCGATAAGGGCGATGTTTAAAAGATTGGCAAGGATGCAATAATGCATAAGAATGAGATGCAATCGCTCTAAGCGTGACCTAACCCCGATGATTTAGGATTAGTGAGTGGTAATGATTAGTTCAGGGTGTGTTGCACTTTTAGAGTGATTCACAAACAAGGTTCTTATTCAGGTGTGGTTACTTGGAATCATAAACATGTGCTGCAATATATCATAGCAATAGCATTAATAGCACATAACAATAAGATTTGGTGTGATTCTAACATGTAATGAATAGTGGTTGGTTTTAGCACTACATGTTATGGTTAATGATTAATTATTATATACTTCAAAAGAATAACTTTTGAAGAACATGTTCTTTAATAAAGAACAAGTATGATAATTAGGTTGATGGGGTTCTATGGTTGACTATGGTTTCATTTAGTTTCTGGAGTAAGTATTAGATAGATCACAACCTAGTTGGATTCATCAGCTACTAGGCTTGTATTGTTGAATTAAGTCTAAATATCTTAATTACCAATAGTTGCTATCAAGGTGGTATATCTTGTTGGTGATACCAGGCTAGGGTTTGTAGGTCCATATAAGCAGGGTTGATGAAGATTCTTTATTTATTTCAAAAGAATAACTTTTGAAGAACATACTTCTTAAGTAATAGGAAGTATATCAGTTAGGGTTGAGGTTGTTTAGGTTTTGCTACTTGATCCACTATGTAAGGAATGATTGGCTCCTAAATAGGATGGTTCATAATTATAAAGTATTTGTAGGGTTCAGTGGACTATGGTGATGTAATGATAAATAATAAGCATGATTGCTATTTGGGTTCATCACAATGGTGTGATGCTAAATAGGGATAATTAATAATGATGGCTTTGGTAATAGAATCTAGGGTTTATACTTGGTTGACCCTAATTGATCGTTTAGGTTTGATGAACACATGGGATGCTATTTGGTAGTGATAGGGTTCCCATATTTTATGTGGATTTGAACTAGTATTTAGTTGTTAGATATGGATCTATGATAACTAATGAAGTGACATGATCACATGTTATTTGGGGTTTGGGTTTGGAAACCATTTAGGTTTCACACATAAAATAATGGAGCTAGGTTCTAAATGGTATTAGGGTTTTAGGATCCCCCATGAAATTCTGGGTTATCACTTGGGTTCTAATGGATCTAGGGTTTCCTAACTACCCTATAATTCTTGGAGTTAACTTCATTAAGTAAATTGAAGTTATTAATAATCTTTGAAATTAAAATAATGTTAGATATGGCATTTTACTATTTTTAAATAATTAATAATTAAGATAATTATTAATTAGGGTTTAAATTTCCACTAATAAAGATTTACAAAATAACAAATAAATAAAAATAGCTTTAATGTTTTCTTTATTTTTCTTACTGGTTTTTATTTATTTTAAAAGGTTTTACTATTTATTGAATTTTAATTCAATTTAGAATTAAAGAAAAGGCTTATTTAATAAGTATTAAATAATGAATTTCTATTTAAAAATATAAATTTCATTTTATATTTTTATTGGATAGATTTTTCTTTTATAAGAATTTTGATATCTTATTTGTATTTTTCTGAGCTTTTATGAATTTTCTACATTATTTCAAAGTTTCAGGCATTTTCTGTAATTTGAAATTAAAACGAAATACTAAACGTACCCGGAGCTATCGCTATGCTCGGAGGCTGACCGGTGGGCCTAGGCCACGTCAGATGCCACGTTGCAGTGGACTGGGTCAAAATTGAAAAGGTGTCGCTGGGGTTGCCGGCCGGCGGCCAGACGGCGATGACGCCGGCGATTTGGTGCACGCGCGGACGGAATACTATGCCTATTCTACTCAGTGCGTTAAGGGACGTCGATTGGTAGTCGCGCCACCCGCTAATGACCACCGGAGCACGGCCGGCGATGAGGTGCTACGGCGGCGGACAAAGGATCACGGTACAGCGACGCTACGACATGCTAGGGAGCAATATAAGCATGCCAGGATGGTCAGCGGCTCACCAGGAGGACGTAGAGCGTGACGGCGAGGTCCATGACGGGCGGTATCGCTGGAATTGGTTGCTCTCGTCGTCGGGGAAGACGATCTAGCGTGCTTGATTGCGGGCGATTTGGCTCAATTCCCTTCGCAGGCGAAGCAAGTCGAGGACGTCGATGCTTATGGTGGCCACGGCTGGTCCTAGGGGGGCTCCATTCGCCGGCGATTGAAGTCACCGGTGCGGCCAGGGTTTGGTGTGGAGAGGGAATCGAACAGAGGAAAAAGAAAATGGAGGCCAGGGTTCGTTCGGAGGCTTTTATAGGCGATGGATGCGCGCCTCGTCACGATCTGGAGCAAGGGGAGGTCGACAGCACGACGGAGAAGACGAGCACGGCGTCGACGTGGCCTCCAGCGCACGGACGGGATGAGGACGAGCTCGTCCTCGTGATATCTGGGACGAAGGGGTATTTCGGGCTGCTGCTGGGTTGTGTTGGGCTGGTGGTGGAGTGTGGTGCTGGGCTGCACCATGGGCTGCTGGTGGGTTACACGGCCAGGTATGTTCAGGTAAGCCCCATTCTCTTTTCTTTCCTGTTTTCTTTTTATTTTCTGTTTTATTCATTGTTTTGAATTCTGTTTATAATTCATGTTTTAACTATTTTCTATTTTGCAGGTTTTAAACAATTGGTCTTTTATGAAGACTAATAAAAGTATTATTGTAATACTCAATTGTTTTGATTAAACATTTCACATATGTGGGCTTTATTACAAATTGTAATTAATCATGATTTTATGCACTCATTTTAATTTCCTTTATCTTGTGTAATCAAATCTATTATTATTATTAGGGTTGATAATTTCTACTCTAAGTGTTTTAGAATTTATCATTAGGGTTTGAGCTCTTAATTGAGAATTTAGTTCCCTGCATATGATTTTATGTGATCCTCTATGTATTAAGATCTTGTAATTTTGATTATCACTCTATGTCAAGGTTATCACTAATATTGTAGTTTACTAGTACCTTGAAATACTTAGAGTAATTCTACTCTCATCATGGTTTGATCTTGATTAATAGGTTAAGTGGTTGCTCACCATACATATGGTTTCAATTATTAAGTGTAGCACAAGATTTTGCTTATGTTCAGGAATTGAAGCATAAGATTTATTTGATGTGCAAATCTATGGTTCCAACGCTATTTACCTAATGACACATGGGTTGAATCTTAATTGTGGTTTAGGTTTTATTTGTGATCACCCATGTGATATACAATCTAGGTTGAGATATAATTCTAGGTTGTAGCTATGGGATGACACCATAGTGCATTGGCTAGGTTTTAATCTCCCCTAACCATGGTAATATGGTTAATTACTTAACATTTTATGTTCTCCTCTAGTTACTAAGATGTTGAGTATCAGTTTTATATTCTACCAATTGGCTTCTATTATTAACCTCAATTTATCATTTAAGTAACTACATTGGTTATAATTCTTTTTATAGTTAACTATGGTCATAGTGATGGATGGTTTCTCACCATATTAAGTATGGAGTTTTACTCTAAGGTTTTCTTGTGGTTCTTAAGTGAAGAATAGGTGGAATGTAAATGTGGTAGGATTCTACTTTTGATCACCAAGAGATTCACAAGTTGGGATTGAGGTATAAGTCTAGGGTTGCTTATTACTGATCTCCCTATGATTTCATGTGGTGAATAATATCTACTAAACATGTAAGTGTTAGTAGTTGGATTATTCTCCTATTTCTCCAAGGCATGGTCATGGTTTAGGCATGATCCACTTGTTCTTATTATCCTTACCTCAAGTTCTTAGGGTTTATGATCATCACTCAATTTATAATGATCAAGGTTTGGCTTCCTAAGATATCTCTCATTTAATAGGTTTCTCACTTTCATGATCAAGTATTATCTTGATTAATCTAGGGTATAGTACTTCTAATTTACCTTCTTGAATGGGACTACTATGGTTGCCCCTAAAGTTTATATCCCAGGAGAATGCCCGAGATAATTACTTAGGGTTCTTCTTAAACAATGATGATTTAATCATCAGGACACATGGATAGTTCTCTCTCATTTAGGAAGGACTTTAATACTAACCTGAGGTTAGGCTCCATAGAGATTGATGTGATCATCAAAATCTATGTTTAACATAATTGGTTTCTCTCTCTAGGGATTGTTTTGATTAACATCCTAGGTTTGCTCTTAAAGATGATGATTTGAATACTTGGATGTATATCCAGGGTTTAGCTCAAGGTTTGTTATTGATTTTCTAATAATTAAAATAGAACTCTCACCTCTCTAGGTTTGATGCTTAACTATTTGGAATGGAGAAGGATATATATTTCTAGAGTTGCTCTCCTTGTCATGATTCCATGTTTTAAGTGGAATCAATACCATGAGGTGTATGGTAGGATCATGGATTAGTTTTAAGATATGGAAAAGATAAGTGAAGAATGGTTTCTTCATTTTATTGTTACTTGATTTATAGTTAAATAGATGTTCATATGTTATGGCAAAGATTACCATGTTATGATCTTTAATAAGATCAAGCAATTGATCATTGAGTAAAGTGTTGTTGGGTTGATTATTAGTTCCATTTGATCTAACCCCTTAGATCAAATCATCTCTACTCAAAACAAGGTTTTAGCAAAGTCACATTGAGGATTATAGCGCTTGACTTGATGAGCTACTTCAATTCCACCAAGGTCAAGTGAAACTGCAGTTATCGTGGATTGTTTTACTTTAAAGCGCGAAAATTCCCCAGATTTTCTATGCATGAATGCAATGCACACATCTGTTTCCTCTATTTTTGTAACCCCATTACCTGGGATATTACACTTTTCCATAGATTGGATCTTGGTTTTATTCGTCTTTACGGTAGAATTTTTTTGTTTTCTATGCAACGAACCCTACAGTGGTATCAAAGCCGTGTATATGCATAGATCTGTTGCAGGAGTAGAACACAATGGTTTTGTGGGTGTTGAATCTCTTGTTGTCGTTTGCTTTTCGTGTACTTTGCATCTTGCGGGATGGTGGGATGAAGCGGCCCGGGCTAACCTTGCATGACCGCATTCATGATACTTGCTCCACGCTTGACATGCAACTTGTATTGCATAAGTTGCTCAGCGGGTGTCTGTCTCTCGCACCATAGTTAGGATCCAATTTACAATCTGCACTTGACAACACTTGTATCTGTGTTGTGGTTCTTGTTCGTAGGTAGATCAGATCTTACTCGAAAGCCCCAAACCACGTAAAACATGCAAACACTTTTTAGAGGCGTCTAAATTGTTTTCGCAGGGGCATGTGATGTGATATGGCTATGTGATTGTGAATATATTTGATGTAAGTGATGATCAATGTTGTATTTTGGCAGCCGGCAGGAGCCTAATGTTGTCTTTAAATTTGTTAAAGACATGCATATTTATTCATCATGTAATAGCTTTATTCCAAGTAGTTGTTATAGTTGCTATTAGTGATGGACAACCATGAAGCGGTGCCACTGACCTTGACGCCATGCTGGTGATGATGGACATCTTGTCCGTGCTTTGGAGATGGAGATCAAAAGCACAATAAGAAAGGCCATATCATATCACATATTATGAATTGCATGTGATGTTAATCCTTTATGCATCTTATATTGCTTAGATCACGACGGTAGCACTATAAGATGACCCCTCTCACTAAATATCAAGATAATGAAGTGTTCTTCCTTAGTATGCACCATTGCTAAGACTCGTTGTTTCGAAGCATCACGTGATGATCGGGTGTTATAGATTCTACGTGTGCATACAACGGGTGCAAGCCAGATTTGCACATGCAAATACTAAGGTTAAACTTGAAGAGCCTAGCATGTACATACATGGCCTCGGAACACGGCATACCGAAATGTAAAGCATGAGTCATATGAATGATATGATGAACATGTTGAATGTTCGCCTTTGAAACTACATCTTCTCTCGTGAAGATCAGACTTGGTGTAGTGGATTTGGTTCTTGTAATCACTAAGGCAGCGTGAGGGATGTTGTTTTGAGTGGGAGTTCACCTAGTTAATTTAAGAATTAAAATATAACTCAATTTATCATAAACTTAGTCTAAACTCTTTGCAAATATGTTGTAGATTAGGGCAGCCCCCATCATCAATTTTAATCAGTTCCTAGAGAAAGAAAAACTTAAGAACAATGGAAGCAACTTTACGGACTGGTTCCGTAATGTGAGGATTGTCCTCACTGCTAGACAACTGCTCTATGTGCTCGATGCACCGCTAGGTGCCCCACCTGCAGCAAATGCTTCCGATGATGTAAAAAATGTTTACCTCAATCGGAAGACTCATCACTCCACAGTTCAGTGTGCCATCCTCTACGGCCTAGAATCAGAGCTTCAGAAGTTCTTTGAAAACCACGACCCTTGTGAGATTGTCCGTGAGCTCAAAATGATATTTGAAACTCACGCGGCCGTGGAAATCTATGAAGCCTTTGAACAATTCTTTGGTTGTAAGATGGAAGAGGGTAGCTCCATTAGCGAGCACGTGCTCAAAATGTCTGGGCACGCAAAGAGGCTCAATGATCTGGGAATAGTGATTCCTAATCAGCTGGGGATTCAACGTGTCCTCCAATCACAGCCACCTAGTTATAAGAACTTCGTGATGAACTACAACATGCAATGCATGAATAAGGAGTTTCCTGAACTATTCTCCATGCCGAAAACTGCTAAAGTGGAGATAAAGAAAGAGCACCAAGTGTTGATGGTCAACAAGGCCACTAGTTTCAAGAAACAGGGCAAGCCTAAAGAAAATGGCAACTTCAACAAGGGAAAGAAAGCTGCTGCGCCTCCTAAGAAGCCCGAGGCTGGCCCTAAGCCTGATACTGTGTGCTATTACTGCAAGGGTGACGGGCACTGGAAGCGGAACTGCTCCAAGTACCTGGCAGATCTGAAAGGTATATTTGATATACATGTTATTGATGTGTATCTTACTGTTAATAGTAGTACTGCATGGGTATTTGATACTGGTTCTGATGGGGCCTAAGGCCACGTGGGTTGCCCGATCTCACGAATTGACCGAGGCAAAGACGGGGGAGAGGAAGAACACGAAGAACACGGCGATGAACACGATGAACACACGCAAACGCACACCAACCCGATACAATTCGGTTTACTCCCGATAGCCCGAACCACTATCCCGATAGAATCTCTCAAGAGAAAGACACGCAAGAGAATCCCCGAGAGGAAGATCGGTATACGATCGGTAGAATCAAACGAGTGAGAGACCGGTGGTAGAATCACGAGTGTGAGAGACTAATCATATAAGGAGTGCCTTGTACAATAGATTTGGGTAAATCTAAGGAGGGGGTTTCCCTAATCCCAAAGGGATGGTGGAGGCATGAGCCAAATTCTAGTTCATCAACTCTAGTTTCATGAAGGGGAGGTGGGAGCCTATATATAGGGAGCCACTAAGGAGGGGTAGTTTAGGGAAACAAGGGGGTACATGGGCCTTGGCCCGAATTGACTTGTGGCAGGCGCCTTCTCTTCTTGGCGACCTCGGACGCTCTTCTTCCTTCTTCTCTTCCATGCCTCCGTGACCTCGGCCTTGAGTGTGGTTCTTGACGTTGACGCACATGATGAAGCGAAGACCGTAGGTCGGGCTACATCATCTCCCCCCACTTGAAAAAGAGTCGTCCTCGACGATAAGTCTTTATGAATGTGTAGAGGAGGTAGATGACACCAACGCTTGAACGTCCCTTCACTTGTCAAGAGCCCTATCAATAGCACAAGAAAAGCAAAGGAGCAATCAAAGCGTAGCCAAAGTTCAATGGATTTAGCAAGGGAGCGTAAGTAGAAGGAGGTCACCTTATCAAAATGCCGGTGTGCTCTCATCGAGAGATCTTGGGTAGTAGATGTGTGGGGTTGAACCCATTCATTGACGCTCATCCACAAGTCGCGTGTACCTTCACACAAAAAAGACCAAGAAAGTATGTTTCTGTGTGATATTGGAGCACATCATCGATGACATGTCCTTTCATGTTCACAACACCGTTAGCACAACACAAATTTATCAAGAATAATGCATGTGCAAGGTCAATGTGTAAGAACTCCACATGAACATCTTCCAAGTCCGGAAACACAAAAGCTCCAAGTTGTGAGACGACCATGGTGTCCATCTCATGTAGAAATTCATTTTCATTGTTGCTCTCAAGGCATCGGAAAGAGAAATTGTTCAACATCCTTGAAGCAAAAAGTGGAGAATTTGGCCAAAACGCATGAGGTAGAGTGTTCAAAATAGCATCAACATGTGTGCACACAAATAATTGGAAAGAGAAATTGGTCATCATATTTGTTGCACAACAAGACATATCATCCAAAAAGTTCACCAAGTAAAAATTTGCACAACCGTGCATGCCAACAAACCAAATGAAAGAGAAATTGGTCCACTTGTTTGAGGCAACACCAACGGTAAGAATCACATCATCATGCTTGCAAATGAACCACAAGAAAGAGAAATTGTTCGGCATGTCCAATGCAAAGCATGAGAAAGGTATTAGAGCCGGGTTCGATCTTGTACTCACTTGACTTATGCTCTCAAGAGCTCTCTTTGTCAACTCGTGCTCAATCGAGGTTGGCATTGGCATTCTTGTACCTACACACACAATAGGCAACGCAAAGAACGTGTGTGCATGGTATATGAACACATCATCCATCATGATGGTCCATTTCTTTTGCACATCACCATTAGCGTTAAGCAAAGCATCATAGTAGATATGGTGAATATGCGGGGTAAACACATGAACATGCTCATCATGGACATAGGAAAAGTCTCCAAAATTTGAGAGAGCTATGGGGGCAATCTCATTTACAAGCATATTAACATCATTGCAAACCAAGCATTGGAAAGAGAAAGTATTCAACATTTTGGTTGCACTAATGGGAGAGTATTGCAAGCATTTCGCACAAAACATGTTCAACATTGTATCATTGTTGTCGACAAACCTAAGGAAAGAGCAATTGTTCGGCAAGGTAGTCACAACACAAGCATTATTATCATTATCATCATCATCATCATCATCATCATTGCAAGCAACACATAGAAAAGAGCAATTGTTCGACATATTGCAAGCAAGAGGAAGTAACTCGAAAGACTCATAGCATGGAATGGAAATATTATCATAAGCAACTAATTCCACATGATCAACAATAGGTGTATCACAAGTATCACATGGGAATGTGAAAGAAGCATATGTCATAGCAATCGGATCATCCAACTCATGCAAGCACTCATCAAGCATCATGTCCACTAGTGGGATCATGGCATCATCAACACCTTTGTTGTTACCTTTGTAGTCCGACTCATTTGAAGTAGGCGTTGTGAGAGTAGTAGGATACATGTGGTCGACATCTTTGACTTCTTGTAAGCATGGTGTGATATCATCATCTTCATGCACCATGTACATCTTCTCCATGATCGGCGTCTCGTCATCCATGGAACCTAATGAGACACAAGGAAACACACTAGAGGTAGAGGGTTAGATGTTAGAATTGAAAATGGCCTCACATGACCTATCAACTACCACTCTCATCTCACTCGGTGTATCACTCATGTCCTCAAAGTGGTGGCTCTCAAGCTCTGATGGCGTGTAACTCACACGTTCGTTGGGAACCCCAAGAGGAAGGTATGATGCGCACAAGCAGCAAGTTTTCCCTCAAAAGAAACCAAGGTTTATCGAACCAGGAGGAGCCAAGAAGCACGTTGAAGGTTGATGGCGGCGGGATGTAGTGCGGCGCAACACCGGAGATTCCGGCGCCAACGTGGAACCCGCACAACACAACCAAAGTACTTTGCCCCAACGAAACAGATGAGGTTGTCAATCTCACCGGCTTGCTGTAACAAAGGATTAGATGTATAGTGTGGATGATGATTGTTTGCAGAAAACAGTAGAACAAGTATTGCAGTAGATTGTATTCGATGTAAAGGAATGGACCGGGGTCCACAGTTCACTTGACGTGGACATCTGGCCCACTGGTCAGTGTCCCTGCGGGTAGATCTTGCCGGGTATGTTTAGTAGTTTCAACTTTATTTCAAATTATATAAATTGCTGAAACTTTACAAGAATTTAGAAAATTCAACATAACTCAGAAAAATATAAATAAAGTAAAAAAATTCTTAGAAAAGTAATCCCTATCCAATAAAAATATAATATGAAATTTTTTATTTTTAATAAAATTAATTGTTTAATACTTATGAATTAAGCCTTTATTTCTAATTCTAAATTCAAATAAAATTCAATAATTATGAAAAACTTCTAAATTTAGTAAAAACCATTAAGTAAATAAAGAAAACATTAAAACTAGATTTCTTTATTTATTATCCTATTAAATTATTATTAGAGGGATTTAAACCCTGATTAATAATTATCTTAATTATTATTTCTTTAAAAAAATGCCATAGTCCAATATTATTTTCAATTCAAAGATATTAACAACTTCAACTCCATAATCAAATGATTACCTTAAGAGTTGCATCATAATTAGGAAACCCTAGTTCCTTTATACATAAAAGTAGTTTCATAATTTTATGTGGAACCCTAAAAACCCTAATTCATTTAGGAACCCTAGGTCCACTATTTCATGTGAACCTTAAATTGTTTCTAAAACCTAAACCCTAGATACAACATGAGATCATGTACTTCCTTTTGATTCATAGAACCATAATTAGCAATTAAATACTTGCCATGCCACATAAAATGTAGGAGCCCTATTATCAATAATTTAGTATTCCATGTATGCATACCTATCCAACCTAGTTGATCAAATAGGGTCAACCAAATGCAAACCCTAGCTCCTATCCTTAGAAATATCAACCTTAATTAACCAGGCTTAGCATCACACCATTGTGATGAACTCCAATAGCAACCATGCCAATATTGTGCATCATATATCATACTCCACTTAACCCTACTAGTATTAATTAGATACTTATGAAACCATAATATCCAGGAGCCACCCATGCCCTATTTAAGTGGATCCAATAATAAAACCTAGGCCACCTCAACCCTAATTGAAATACTTCTTATTACTTAAGAAGTATGTTCTTCAAAAGTTATTCTTTTGAAGTAAATAGGGAGTAGCCATCAACCCTGCCTAATAGGACCTATAAACCCTAGCTAGCTATCACTAGTAAGATATGAACAACCATGGTAGCAACCAATTATATTCAATTGCTTAGTGTTCCCTGGTTTAACCCAAACCAGGCACCCTTTATATTACTAGGAACTCAATTTCACCTTAGTGTGATCCCTATAATACTTGATTAGGAAAATCAATTGAGAACCATGATAAACCATAGGATCTATTGTTTCCTAATTAACATGTTCTTCAAAAGTTATTCGTTTGAAATATATAACAAGTAATCATCAACCATGCACTATAGTACTTAAAATTGACAACTGCTCTTCCGTTATTATACAATTACTACTCATTGGTGTGTATGACTGTTACTATGCATTATACCACTTGTTTATGATTCTAAGACAACAAAACCCTAATAAGAACCTTGTTTGCGAATCACTCTAAAAGTGCAACACACACTGAACTAATCATTACAACTCACTAATCCTAAATCATCGGGGTTAGGTCACGTTTAGAGCGATTGCATCTCATACTTATGCATTATTGCATCCTTGCCAATCTTTTAAACATCGTCCTTACCGACGATGATGCTATTTCAGAATTTGGAGTTATTGCGTACCGAAGACCTTGTCTGCATAATCTTGCAGCCAAGAAAGGCAAGTTCATCGCTTGCTCATGTCATTTGAGTATTTTTTACCAAATTACTTGCAAAGTACTATACTTATCACTCTTGCATAAAAAGTAAAAATGCTGTTTTCATAACTATGAATATGACTATGTGTTGGGCAATGGAACCATGGTATGTGTTGATATGGTGGAGGTTCCATTGCAAGGGTTTATATCCATCTAGGATTAAACAACAAATGTCGTCCAGTGATTCTTGTGCCGTAAAACTCGTGTTAACCATAAGATCTGGAGTGGGACGGACTAGTCAATTGTATTTCCACCTCTCGTTCATCAACGGATGCGCTTACCGTAGACACTTTATCCCGAGGGACAAGCGGTAAGGTGGGGAACCCGTTAAAGTCCTCACGGTAATGCGCTCTATGATGGGTTGCAACGACCGGCGAAGGTATCGGGCCAGGAAGCCTGATAGTAGTCGAGGTCGGATGGTATCCTTTGGATACGCTGGCCGGCGAGGACCCAAGGTCGGAATTGCAACAAAGGGTGGGTGTGCGAGGTAGCGGAGGAATATACTTGACTATGACCTTATACCGGGCCTCACACCAAAGGAAGTGTGGACGAGAACTAGACTCGGTTGGCACCAAGGTTAAGATCTCTTATGGGTAAAGCAACACACCTCTGCAGAGTGTAATGAATCGTGACCTGTCACTCCCTGTTCCGGTTTTGGAACTGCGAACGCGGCCGGAAAGGAACTCCATGAAGTTCTAGTAAACCGGTGAAGGCTGACGGACATAGTTCTTCTGAATAAAAGCAACCTTTTGAAGAAATGATTATCAAAACCTTCATTGGTATTAGACTTTCTGGTCTAATGCCGTAGCTAGTGCATTAAACACCTCTTTCCTATAATGAACTTGTTGAGTACGCTCGTACTCATCCCACTCTTAAATCCCCTGCTTAGATATGGAGGCAACAAAGGAGGATCTACATAGCAACTCGAAGGCCGAGGAGTCAACAACTACTTCACGGGATAGGACCTGTCAGAAGAGTCCGATACCACATCCAACAAGGAGAAAACCTAGATTAGCAATAGAAAGGAACTAGATTCCTAAACCTAGCTCCTATTTAGCTAGAATCTATTCATAGCCTCTATAGCTAGTTAAATACTCTACAAATAGATTCGTGATAGGATTAGACTACGAGTCGTTCTTCTGGAGTTTATTTGCAGATTTACCTCATTGTAAAGTAGGAGGCTGTGTTGATCTTCTGTAACAGAGTCTGTATGTAATTCTATAGACATGCCTTGGACCCGCATATGTTTCTGTTGTACCACTCTGAGCGATATAATACTAGTGGAACGGTGTTTCGTTGGTGTTATATCAGACTTGCATACTACACCATGCAGTGGTATGCCGGGTCACCACAATTGCCCCCCATGACGACTACTCATATTGTTTGCTCTTGTTACGAGGAATGGTAAATCTATAGAGACATACCTACAAGTGAGACGTCGCTGATAAGCCTGAACCTTAGGGTGGAGAAATATTATACCCTGATAGTAGGCAAGTGTTGCCAAGCGTAGGACTACAACGAGATCGAAGATCCAACAACTAGTTTAGAGTGGTGGAAGGATGTCGAAGACACCAAGAAGAAAAGGATGAAAGATCTCATGAAATTTTGATATTTTGGTCTCCTGATTGACCCAAAGAGTGACCCATCAGTATCAGAAGTAGTTCAACAACCAACCATTTGGATTAGAAGCCCTAATATGAAGGAAACCTACTCGACTCACGTTGGAGAGATATGTTGTTCAGTGTATGTGAATAAACATTCGCCTATTGGATTTTAACTCAGAAGCCATAATCCATAGATGTTTTCAAAAGATGACTTGTTGTCAAGTCATATCCTCGGATGTGCCAAGTCATACACAAGAAGAGCTTAGTCTAAACCAAAGACCTAAGACTACCTACAAAAGTTCCTTTTAAGGGTGGTAGAAGCCATACTCTTGGACTATGGATATACACGAGATGTCCCGTGAGATGATACTTGGAGAAGGTATCACAAGGAGTTCCCCCTGAGTATACTCAAGTAAAATATAATACCCCTAGGATGAGTACTCTCATAAGAACGGATACAGTTGATGGTACGACTGCATATGGTTTAGTGTAAAGTTTTCAAAGCTCAAGATTAAAGTTCGAAACCTCCCCGCAGATGTTCGAAAAAGAAGCAATAAGGACTATGAACCTTCTAGAAGACCTGAAACCAAACATTTCCATTCTAGCCTTTCCCGAATCTCGAGGACGAGATTTCTTTTAAGAGTGGTAGTCTGTCACATCCCGAAATTTTCTAAATTTTGGAATGTGAAAATAAAATAAAGCGAGTGTTTGTTTGTTTGTCAAAGTTTAAAATTTACAAGGATTTAAAACTTTTGTGTTTATTAAAAAGGTATTTCCAAAAACAGAGTTTTCATAAACCTTGATTTTAAAAATATTTTCGATACCCTATTTTGTTCGGAGATTTTGAAAATTATAAAATCATTATTTTGAGAAACGGTTTAAACCCTAAAAAGGCACTATAGCCACATAGACATGTATGTCAAATTTTGATTTTGTGAAGTTTATACTTCAGTTCTAAATTTGGTCTCATGTTGAAGTATTTTTCATAACGAATCCAACGGTACCTCATTTGCATTTTTTCGATTATTTTTTAGCCTCCAAATATGTATTTTCATTTTATGGTTTAAAAAAAGGAGAAAAAAGGGCGCGCCGGCCACTCCGACCCAGCGGCCCAGCCGCGCCAGCCCCCGGCCCATTCCGGGGCCCAGCTCGCCCCCGGCCGCTCGGCCCACCCCAGCCCCAGCTCGCACGACTCGTCTTCCTCCTTCCTCTCGTTCACGTATAGAACGTGTAACGTCCCCATGGCAGTATACTTCTCTCCTCCCTTTGCCATCAATTCCATCGACTGTTTCCTCTCGGACTCAATACGAAAATTACTCGTTATTTATTGAGGAATCCATTCAGGGAATTTAGACCCCACCTTATGGCCTTAATCTCCCAAACCGTCCAGGTGCACCGAATACCACCGGCTGGCATTGCCATCCCGATCTCCCTCCACAGCTCATACCAACACAAACCAAGATATTCTCCGTGTGTCCCTTGTCCTCCTCCACCAGTTCGCTTCAGAAAGTTCGTACTGAGATGCCCTGTACAACACACACCGACCATGCCAACATAAGCCACAAACTCGAGTTCATCGCTAGGTTACGTCGCTCTCGGTGATCATATCGTCAAATCCTTGCACCACAAGACGTTTCTCGTTGAGGGCTACCTCCAGGACATGGTCGGGCATGAGGTTGTTTCTCTTGGCCCCAACGTCATCGGAGTTCATCGGACCGATATGTCGCGTACGATGATCTTTAGCTCTATTTCTTTTAATCGTGAACTCTACTCACCGTCGCCTATCTCCAGGACATGGCGCTGCAGTCTTTCGCCATAGTTTTCCGCGCAGCCATAGTTCCATCCGATGGCCGGCCACCATGACACTATCAGCGAATACCGTAGGTACAAGCAGTTCCAGGTCTCTTTTCTTTTCCATTCATTTCCTGGGAACACCTTGTTTTTTTTTCCTGGGAACACCTTGTTGATACGAAATTTCTACGTTTATGCAACTAAACACCGCCCACGACAACGTTCGTCCCCACTCCATCTCACTCTCGCCGCTGACAGGACCTTCGCCGGGACTTCGGAGGAGCTCTCGTCTTAACCTTGACGAGCTGCACGTCTACGACACCTTCCAGGAGCTCTACAACCGCCGGACGATGACTTCCTCGATTTCCCGAGACGCTGTGGTCAGCAATCTATCTATCTGTATTTTCTTGAAAACTCCTGATCTAGATTCTAAGTCTGAAGTGTATGTTTCATTTTATATCAGACAGATCCTTGTAGGTTGTTAGATTTAAATCGGAAATACCACCTATTCCTGAAAGTATATTATACCAAAGCTGACCCTCTTTGCTAAAATTTTAGCGTTTTGAGCAAAGTACTGTTCACGGTACCATTTTATCTAATTAAATGTTGACACGTTTGATGGCGTTTTCGGTCAAAGCGGTGCCACCATCTCCGTGTCCAACGAGTGAATGACTCTGAGAGTCGAGCAGCATGCTGTTTTTCCCGTCTCTCTCTTTGTCTCACTTGTTTGTTCTTTTCCTCCCCAATTCCGCGCCCACATCTCCTCTTATGGCCTGCGCCCTCCTTCCCTCTCGGAACCCTCCCTCTCTGGCCACCACACGACAGGACGGACGAAATCGGGGCTATCCTCCCCTTCTGAGGCGGCTAGCGACGCAGCCGCTTGAATGAAGTCCTGGGCGTCCCGAAGAACCAGGATTTTTTTAGCGCAATCGACACTGCTTCCATGGTTTATATATATACAGTGATATCATTGACTACGAGATATACCATGATATTAATACCTCCATCCCAAAACATAAGGCCTATATTATTTTTCGGAAAGTCAAACTATGTCAAGTTTGACCAAGTTTTTGTCAAAAAATATTAACATGAAAAGTACAAAATCAATATCATTAGATAGATAATGAAAAATATTTTTCATATGGTATCTACAAAATATCATATTTTTTCATAGATTATTCTATAAGTTTGGTCAAACTTTACTTCATTTAACTTTAAAAAATACTCCCTCCGTCTATAAATAGATGTCCGAGGTTTGTCTAAATCTGGATGTATCTAGACACTAAATAATATCTAGATACATCAAGCTTTAGACAAATCTCAGGCGTCTATTTATAGACAGAGGTAGTATAAGCCTTAAGTCTTGGGATGGAGGTAGTACTATTTAATGTTGAAAGTTACAATTTTTTCAAATCAGAATAAATTTTTAAAGGTTCAAATTATGTGTGTTTGACTAAAATTCCTTGAATTTGCAAATAGAATTTAGAAATACTCAAGAACAAATGAAATTGAAAAATATTACATAAATAGTGCGACAAGAAGAAAAATCACAAAATGACAATATTGTTAGAGATACTCCCAAGAGGCAATAATAAAGTCGTTATTGTTAATATCTTTGTGTTTATGATAAATTTTTGCATCCCATGCTATAATTGTATTAACCGAAAACATTAATACATGTGTGTTTTGTAAACATAAAAGAGTCTCTAGTAAGCCTCGTGTTAAATTAGCTTGTTGATTAATAGATGATCATGGTTTCCTGATCATGAACACTAGCAAAGAGCGGCGCGGCGGCACCCGCGCCATATGGTGACTTGTTGTTGGAAATTTTTAGGGTGATAAATATTTATGGGTTGTAGTTGATTTTTTTTGTCCTTTTCAGAATAGGGTGTGTTCTGATTTTTCTGAGGCTTAGTTGTTGTATTGTTTTATTTTGTACGGCATATATATATGGATTGTTTACTTGGATGTGGATGGTGGCGGTGAGTGTCTTAGTAACCGGTGGGCTACAGAAAAATAAAATTATTAATAAACCATCAAAACATCACATGGCGCGACCAATCACCTGCAAAATTATGCGTGCAAAATTTAGAGTTATAAACTATAAGTGCATTCGAGTGTTGCAGCATTATTTATCTTTTTCTTTTCTTTTAGAGATTTTGGGTTCAACCTTCTGGTCAGAAATATGTTATTTTCTTATTTCCCCAAATGTGATTCGAGGACAGTGTTCAATTAGTTAACTTTTTAATCTATAGGTCTAAAAATAACATGTGACATTTTTTTGAGGATATAAAAAGAACACGTAACTTTCTGTACACAATATGAATTTCCTGTTCCACCACTACGTTGGCGGCAACAATGAAGTGAGGAAGATACGGCCCAACGACGTCTATAGAGAAGCCCAGCAACCGTGGCAAATGACAACCTAAGAGCAATGTTTGTGACGGTTATCCCTATTTTCCGCCCATTAGCGCGTCGTTATATGACCCGCACACGTGACGGTCCGTCTTGGGCCGGCCCATTTTGTTCGTTCCATCCTTCATTTGTTTGTTCTTCCTCGTTCGCTCCACGCTCGCGGTTTTCTTGGTTCCTGGTCAGATTTTTTCCGGTTCTCGGTTCCGGTTCGTTTTCTTTGGTTTTTTCGCTTTTTGCTGTTTTTTATTGTTTGAATATTTTAATTTGAATAATTTTAAAATCTTAAAAGTTTTTAAATCTGAGCAGTTTTCAAATCTGAACCATTTTTAACCTTGAGCAGATTTTAAATTTGAGAAAATTTTAAATTTAAGCAAATTTCAAAGTTCGACCAAATTTCAAATTTCGAGCAAATTTCAAATTTCGAGCAAAATTCGAATTTGAGCAAATATCGAATTTCAGCAAATTTCGAATTTTAAGCAAATTTTACAGTTTAGCAAATTTTGGAGTTGTACAATTACTTCAAATTTGAACTTTTCAACTTTAAACTTTTTTGTAATTGGAATTTTTCAAATCTAATTTTTTTCTGAAAAAATCAATAGAAAAAAAACCAGAGAAGACCTTCTGTTGGGCGGCTGGGCCGGCCCAACAAGGAGGCGCGTGGGAGGAACCCTGCGTGCGTGCGCTACTCCCGCACGCACGCAGGCGGGGTATAGGGAAACCCGGTTGCGACGACCCGGTGACAGCAGTGGCAACAATACATCAACGACTCGAACGGCAAGTGCATGTGTTTAGGAGGCTTTTTCCCAACTTGTGCTTCCAACAGGATCTTTCAAAGTGTTCCCAGGTTGTAGCATTGAGAGAATTCCATATGCATTGAACAAATTTAAGTACAACGGAATTACAATGCAGACTCTATTCGATAATATTTACGTGGGCAATGAACTTGCACATTCAGGTGGAGATTCAGATGCGAAACTTAAATACACGACCTCCAGAATTTTCGTTCTCTCATAAACCATATGTAAGCTAAGTACAGGCAATGCAAGCTGATCATACATGTAATACAATTTGCAATAGGCGCGCATTGTGTGATCAAATGGTAGATGAGGACAAGGATAGTCGTACAGCTCCTCAGAAGTTTATTACATAAGATAGTGCCGACGGATTTGTAGCATGCAATTTAGATTTATTACTAATGTATCAATCAAGGAAAAATAAGAATAACATATAGACTTTAACCGGCAACGTGATTTCACATAAGAGTAACCTCGTCATATTAGAACAAACAACTATAGAACTTCTCATTCAAAAAAACATGGGCCGGCAATCTCTTAGAAGTGATAGGAATGTTCTCTTGTATATAGTTACATCATCTTGATCGAGTATTAGAGATCTTGCTTATCCTACTTTTGTGTGGCAACCGGGGAAGCCAGCCTCGCCGTAGTCGGTGCGGTGGCTACAAATTCAGACTCGCGGTGTGATATTCTCTCGCTGCACCATTGCCAATTGCATGAACGCTGATAAAGCTCAACTTCGTGCTCGAAAGAAGGCATCGAACTTGCTGCTCTTGGTGTCACGGACCAGTTAATTTTAAGAGTGATCGTGGTACAGTGCTGTGAATGCCAAAGGAATAGATAGATCAAAACTTCATGGTCTAATCAATGAAATTAAAGTCAAAGGAGCCGATTCTTGGCTTTAGTCCATGCCGGTCTCCAATGAAATTTAGAAAATGCACACTCGCCCCACTTACCACCCCACTTCCACACACCCTCTTTCTTCTCTCTCCCTCGTGGCTGCCGCGGCCGCCGAGTCATCCCTTCTTCTTCTAGTTAAAATCATAGGAGGCTGCCATGGCGGACCTTGCAAAGATCTTTCATGACTACTATGAATTATTAAGTATTAGTAGATTCTATTCTCTTTGTCGCAACCTCCTGTACACAACACTTGTTCTTGGAAAGGTATCTCATTATATCAAATGATCAGTTTTCTAGAAAAATGGCCAACTTGCAGCCTTGGATCACAAACTTTATCTTCAAGAACACCATAGTAGACAAAGACATATATATCACGACCTAGAAGATTTTCATCAAAAAAGAGATTGGCCCATGCGAGCATTTCTTCATATGTGAACGAGATATAATTTTGTCTATCACACATCTAGTACAATACCTGCGGTAGAGATTCAGGTGCGCAGATCCATGTGAAGTACCGGATATTGGAGCAATGGCTGTCCAAGCTACCGGTTCCAGCAGACCGCTGCCTGTTTATTGTGGTGCCATGTATTGGCATAGGGCACTCGGGGCAGCCAAGTTTGGAGGCGAAACAGAAGGATTGTCATATATAAATGGCAAGCTGCGTTGTTGAGAGGCACTTTATGGGTTGTAGTTGATTTTTTTTGTCCTTTTCAGAATAGGGTGTGTTCTGATTTTTCTGAGGCTTAGTTGTTGTATTGTTTTATTTTGTACGGCATATATATATATGGATTGTTTACTTGGATGTGGATGGTGGCGGTGAGTGTCTTAGTAACCGGTGGGCTACAGAAAAATAAAATTATTAATAAACCATCAAAACATCACATGGCGCGACCAATCACCTGCAAAATTATGCGTGCAAAATTTAGAGTTATAAACTATAAGTGCATTCGAGTGTTGCAGCATTATTTATCTTTTTCTTTTCTTTTAGAGATTTTGGGTTCAACCTTCTGGTCAGAAATATGTTATTTTCTTATTTCCCCAAATGTGATTCGAGGACAGTGTTCAATTAGTTAACTTTTTAATCTATAGGTCTAAAAATAACATGTGACATTTTTTTGAGGATATAAAAAGAACACGTGACTTTCTGTACACAATATGAATTTCCTGTTCCACCACTACGTTGGCGGCAACAATGAAGTGAGGAAGATACGGCCCAACGACGTCTATAGAGAAGCCCAGCAACCGTAGCAAATGACAACCTAAGAGCAATGTTTGTGACGGTTATCCCTATTTTCCGCCCATTAGCGCGTCGTTATATGACCCGCACACGTGACGGTCCGTCTTGGGCCGGCCCATTTTGTTCGTTCCATCCTTCATTTGTTTGTTCTTCCTCGTTCGCTCCACGCTCGCGGTTTTCTTGGTTCCTGGTCAGATTTTTTCTGGTTCTCGGTTCCGGTTCGTTTTCTTTGGTTTTTTCGCTTTTTGCTGTTTTTTATTGTTTGAATATTTTAATTTGAATAATTTTAAAATCTTAAAAGTTTTTAAATCTGAGCAGTTTTCAAATCTGAACCATTTTTAACCTTGAGCAGATTTTAAATTTGAGCAAATTTTAAATTTAAGCAAATTTCGAAGTTCGACCAAATTTCAAATTTCGAGCAAAATTCGAATTTGAGCAAATATCAAATTTCAGCAAATTTCGAATTTTAAGCAAATTTTACAGCTTAGCAAATTTTGGAGTTGTACAATTACTTCAAATTTGAACTTTTCAACTTTAAACTTTTTTGTAATTGGAATTTTTCAAATCTAATTTTTTCTGAAAAAATCAATAGAAAAAAAACCAGAGAAGACCTTCTGTTGGGCGGCTGGGCCGGCCCAACAAGGAGGCGCGTGGGAGGAACCCTGCGTGCGTGCGCTACTCCCGCACGCACGCAGGCGGGGTATAGGGAAACCCGATTGCGACGACCCGGTGACAGCAGTGGCAACAATACATCAACGACTCGAACGGCAAGTGCATGTGTTTAGGAGGCTTTTTCCCAACTTGTGCTTCCAACAGGATCTTTCAAAGTGTTCCCAGGTTGTAGCATTGAGAGAATTCCATATGCATTGAACAAATTTAAGTACAACAGAATTACAATGCAGACTCTATTCGATAATATTTCTGTGGGCAATGAACTTGCACATTCAGGTGGAGATTCAGATGCGAAACTTAAATACACGACCTCCAGAATTTTCGTTCTCTCATAAACCATATGTAAGCTAAGTACAGGCAATGCAAGCTGATCATACATGTAATACAATTTGCAATAGGCGCGCATTGTGTGATCAAATGGTAGATGAGGACAAGGATAGTCGTACAGCTCCTCAGAAGTTTATTACATAAGATAGTGCCGACGGATTTGTAGCATGCAATTTAGATTTATTACTAATGTATCAATCAAGGAAAAATAAGAATAACATATAGACTTTAACTGGCAACGTGATTTCACATAAGAGTAACCTCGTCATATTAGAACAAACAACTATAGAACTTCTCATTCAAAAAAACATGGGCCGGCAATCTCTTAGAAGTGATAGGAATGTTCTCTTGTATATAGTTACATCATCTTGATCGAGTATTAGAGATCTTGCTTATCCTACTTTTGTGTGGCAACCGGGGAAGCCAGCCTCGCCGAGTCGGTGCGGTGGCTACAAATTCAGACTGCGGTGTGATATTCTCTCGCTGCACCATTGCCAATTGCATGAACGCTGATAAAGCTCAACTTCGTGCTCTGAAAGAAGGCATCGAACTTGCTGCTCTTGGTGTCACAGACCAGTTAATTTTAAGAGTGACTGTGGTACAGGCTGTGAATGCCAAAGGAATAGATAGATCAAAACTTCATGGTCTAATCAATGAAATTAAAGTCAAAGGAGCCGATTCTTGGCTTTAGTCCATGCCAGTCTCCAATGAAATTTAGAAAATGCACACCGCCCCACTTACCACCCCACTTCCACACACCCTCTTTCTTCTCTCTCCCTCGTGGCTGCCGCGGCCGCCGAGTCATCCCTTCTTCTTCTAGTTAAAATCATAGGAGGCTGCCATGGCGGACCTTGCAAAGATCTTTCATGACTACTATGAATTATTAAGTATTAGTAGATTCTATTCTCTTTGTCGCAACCTCCTAACCTCCTGTACACAACACTTGTTCTTGGAAAGGTATCTCATTATATCAAATGATCAGTTTTCTAGAAAAATGGCCAACTTGCAGCCTCGGATCACAAACTTTATCTTCAAGAACACCATAGTAGACAAAGACATATATATCACGACCTAGAAGATTTTCATCAAAAAAGAGATTGGCCCATGCGAGCATTTCTTCATATGTGAACAGATATAATTTTGTCTATCACACATCTAGTACAATACCTGCGGTAGAGATTCAGGTGCGCAGATCCATGTGAAGTACCAGATATTGGAGCAATGGCTGTCCAAGCTACCAGTTCCAGCGGACCACTGCTCGTTTATTGTGGTGCCATGTATTGGCATAGGGCACTCGGGGCAGCCAAGTTTGGAGGCGAAACGAAGGATTGTCATATATAAATGGCAAGCTGCGTTGTTGAGAGGCACTTTATGGGTTGTAGTTGATTTTTTTGTCCTTTTCGGAATAGGGTGTGTTCTGATTTTTCCGAGGCTTAGTTGTTGTATTGTTTTATTTTGTACGGCATATATATATATGGATTGTTTACTTGGATGTGGATGGTGGCGGTGAGTGTCTTAGTAACCGGTGGGCTACGGAAAAATAAAATTATTAATAAACCATCAAAACATCACATGGCGCGACCAATCACCTGCAAAATTATGCGTGCAAAATTTAGAGTTATAAACTATAAGTGCATTCGAGTGTTGCGGCATTATTTATCTTTTTCTTTTCTTTTAGAGATTTTGGGTTCAACCTTACGGTCAGAAATATGTTATTTTCTTATTTCCCCAAATGTGATTCGAGGACGGTGTTCAATTAGTTAACTTTTTAATCTATAGGTCTAAAAATAACATGTGACATTTTTTTGAGGATATAAAAAGAACACGTGACTTTACGTACACAATATGAATTTCCTGTTCCACCACTACGTTGGCGGCAACAATGAAGTGAGGAAGATACGGCCCAACGACGTCTATAGAGAAGCCCAGCAACCGTAGCAAATGACAACCTAAGAGCAATGTTTGTGACGGTTATCCCTATTTTCCGCCCATTAGCGCGTCGTTATATGACCCGCACACGTGACGGTCCGTCTTGGGCCGGCCCATTTTGTTCGTTCCATCCTTCATTTGTTTGTTCTTCCTCGTTCGCTCCACGCTCGCGGTTTTCTTGGTTCCTGGTCAGATTTTTTTCGGTTCTCGGTTCCGGTTCGTTTTCTTTGGTTTTTTCGCTTTTTGCTGTTTTTTATTGTTTGAATATTTTAATTTGAATAATTTTAAAATCTTAAAAGTTTTTAAATCTGAGCAGTTTTCAAATCTGAACCATTTTTAACCTTGAGCAGATTTTAAATTTGAGCAAATTTTAAATTTAAGCAAATTTCAAAGTTCGACCAAATTTCAAATTTCGAGCAAAATTCGAATTTGAGCAAATATCAAATTTCAGCAAATTTCGAATTTTAAGCAAATTTTACAGCTTAGCAAATTTTGGAGTTGTACAATTACTTCAAATTTGAACTTTTCAACTTTAAACTTTTTTGTAATTGGAATTTTTCAAATCTAATTTTTTTCGAAAAAATCAATAGAAAAAAAACCAGAGAAGACCTTACGTTGGGCGGGCGGGTCGGCCCAACAAGGAGGCGCGTGGGAGGAACCCTGCGTGCGTGCGCTACTCCCGCACGCACGCAGGCGGGGTATAGGGAAACCCGATTGCGACGACCCGGTGACAGCAGTGGCAACAATACATCAACGACTCGAACGGCAAGTGCATGTGTTTAGGAGGCTTTTTCCCAACTTGTGCTTCCAACGGGATCTTTCAAAGTGTTCCCGGGTTGTAGCATTGAGAGAATTCCATATGCATTGAACAAATTTAAGTACAACAGAATTACAATGCAGACTCTATTCGATAATATTTTTGTGGGCAATGAACTTGCACATTCAGGTGGAGATTCAGATGCGAAACTTAAATACACGACCTCCAGAATTTTCGTTCTCTCATAAACCATATGTAAGCTAAGTACGAGGCAATGCAAGCTGATCATACATGTAATACAATTTGCAATAGGCGCGCATTGTGTGATCAAATGGTAGATGAGGACAAGGATAGTCGTACAGCTCCTCGAAGTTTATTACATAAGATAGTGCCGACGGATTTGTAGCATGCAATTTAGATTTATTACTAATGTATCAATCAAGGAAAAATAAGAATAACATATAGACTTTAAGCGGCAACGTGATTTCACATAAGAGTAACCTCGTCATATTAGAACAAACAACTATAGAACTTCTCATTCAAAAAAACATGGGCCGGCAATCTCTTAGAAGTGATAGGAATGTTCTCTTGTATATAGTTACATCATCTTGATCGAGTATTAGAGATCTTGCTTATCCTACTTTTGTGTGGCAAGCTGGGGAAGCCAGCCTCGCCGAGTCGGTGCGGTGGCTACAAATTCAGGCTGCGGTGTGATATTCTCTGCTGCACCATTGCCAATTGCATGAACGGCGATAAAGCTCAACTTCGTGCTGCGAAAGAAGGCATCGAACTTGCTGCTCTTGGTGTCACGGACCGGTTAATTTTAAGAGTGAGCGTAGTACAGTGCTGTGAATGCCAAAGGAATAGATAGATCAAAACTTCATGGTCTAATCAATGAAATTAAAGTCAAAGGAGCCGATTCTTGGCTTTAGTCCATGCCGGTCTCCAATGAAATTTAGAAAATGCACACTGCCCCACTTACCACCCCACTTCCACACACCCTCTTTCTTCTCTCTCCCTCGTGGCTGCCGCGGCCGCCGAGTCATCCCTTCTTCTTCTAGTTAAAATCATAGGAGGCTGCCATGGCGGACCTTGCAAAGATCTTTCATGACTACTATGAATTATTAAGTATTAGTAGATTCTATTCTCTTTGTCGCAACCTCCTGTACACAACACTTGTTCTTGGAAAGGTATCTCATTATATCAAATGATCAGTTTTCTAGAAAAATGGCCAACTTGCGACCTCGGATCACAAACTTTATCTTCAAGAACACCATAGTAGACAAAGACATATATATCACGACCTAGAAGATTTTCATCAAAAAAGAGATTGGCCCATGCGAGCATTTCTTCATATGTGAACGAGATATAATTTTGTCTATCACACATCTAGTACAATACCTGCGGTAGAGATTCGGGTGCGCAGATCCATGTGAAGTACCAGATATTGGAGCAATGGCTGTCCAAGCTACCAGTTCCAGCAGACCGCTGCCTGTTTATTGTGGTGCCATGTATTGGCATAGGGCACTCGGGGCAGCCAAGTTTGGAGGCGAAACAGAAGGATTGTCATATATAAATGGCAAGCTGCGTTGTTGAGAGGCACTTGTTGAAGAAGAGGTTCCTTCCCGATGTGCGGACACAAAGACATATTCCCGATGTACAAACTCTAATGAATCAATGATAGGGGAATCTACATTACAAAGTCAAAATAATAAATTCAGTAAGAACTATTCGTAGTGACAATAAGGAAGCGTGTGATAATCACAACGATCGTACCTTCTCGATAGCAGTCTCCTTTGATTTTAACCTCCTGTACACAACACTTGTTCTCGTCAAGGTATCTCAATATATCAAATGATCAGTTTTCCGGAAAATTGGCCAGCTTGCGACCTCGGGTCACAAACTTTATCTTCAAGAACACCATAATTGATAAGGATGTATATATCATGACCTAGCAGATTTTCATCATAAAAGAGATTGGCCCAAGCGAGCATTTTTTCATATGTGAACAAATATAAATTTCTCTATCACACATCTAGTACCATACCTGCGGTAGAGAAAAACTCACAAGTCGGAACAACTTATATGTATGATAGGAGCAAAAGGAAAATAAAAGAAACCTAAATTAGCATTCGTTTGCAGTATCTTATCATATGGCAAGTCATTAGTGAACTCCTATCACAACCTTTTTTGTTCTTTAGAACATAGTACTTATGTACAAACCAAATCTGAATGTAACTAAATAGCTGCAATATCGAAATATGATGAGTCTCCTAATTTTCACATCTAAGATACGAGTAAAGAGAAAAACCAGTGGAACCACCATTGTCTAGTGCCTCATTAGCAATATCAGATTTGATGCATATGATGCTCGAAGTTTTTACTTGTCTCAATAAGATTTTAAAAGCATGTTTTCAGTTAAGAAGAGAAGATGAAGATTCAGTTAGCAAACAATAGACAAAATGACATTTGTGGTATATCCTGCTTTTTACCCGCGACTTATACATGAATACAAATTATAAAAGTAAACAACAAAAATTACCTGTTGCACACTTCAAATACATAGGTGCACAAAATTATCAGCTACACACTTGAAAAAATATATATTAATTGGTATGTTGAAAAAGGAAGTACTATACATAATAACTTAGAAAGGGAATCGGTTTACCACGGTTTAATCAATCTGCACAAACATTATAAAGAAACATTTAGAGGTCACACGCTCAGCTGATGCCGGACATGACCTTGCAGCTCATCGGCAGCACTTCGGACTTCGGCGTGCGGAATCGACGAACCGAAAACAGAGTCAACGGACGAAGGTTTTATCCAATGGCAATGCAGAGAAAATAATCCGGATGTCGGAATCCAACGGACCATGCTACGCAACCCTTGCCAAAGAAGTGAAAGCCTTGATTCAGGAAGGGCAGAGATTTTGTTATCAACCACATTATAAGAAAGCAAAATACTATCGGTTACTATTAGCTAGCCGACGTTGACCGTACTGAACCGTGCACATCTCATCCGTTTGGCTGTGTTCGGGGCAGCGGTAGTAGCTGCTCCGTGCGAGAATAATTGAGTTTTTTTTCGTGGGAAAGAAGTGAAACGGAGAGGGAACTGAACCTGAAGCCTGAAGGGAGGAGGCGGATCATGAGAAGCTGAACACGGCGCGCCAGTTATTGAGTATCTGGAGCTGGGCCTCGGGGACGGTGGCGTCGGCTGTAGCCGGGCTTCCTTCCGGTCGTAGCGGAGGCCGGAGACCATGCCCCGGAGGTCCTCGAACATCCACGCGGGTCTTGGCGCGGGCGCGGAAGCTGCCGGCGCTGCAGCCGAGCTCTTGCGCATCGCCGTCCCACTCCTTCTCTACTGCGACAGATAGGCACAGCGCGATGGAGTGGATCTGGGAGTCGTGATGGTTGATTGGTTTCGCCTACATCTGGGCATGGGCAGCCAGGCCCGGACGACCCGGCCTGAAATTCCCGGGCCAGGCCGGGTCGGGCTTGCACTTCGGGCCGGGCTCGGGCCTGAAAACTGAGCCCGAATGTCGGTCTAGGCCGGGCTCGGGCCTGCATTTTCGTGCATTTTAGCCTGGTCGGGCCGGGCTTCTCAGGCCGGGCCGGGCTTTTAGATCGTTCGGGCCGGGTTCGGGCTTAAATTACAGGCCCGACGGTTGGGCCGGGCCGGGCTCGGGCCTGACTTTTTATCCGCGGGCTTTTTAAAGCCCGGCCCGTAACCTGGCCCGGCCCAAACTTTGCCCATGTGTAGTTTCGCCTTCCTCCCTCCTCCAGTCCTCCCCTGTCGACAGGTAAGCTCAGCATTATTTGAGAATATAAGCCGAGCAAAATCTTAGGAGGGGGAAGGGGATGAGATGAGCAGCGGGGAAAGAGGAGCAGACACCCAACCACGGTTGCTCGGTGGATGTGAAGGCGGCACCGTCAGCTCTCTCTCGAGCTCCGGTGGAGGAGAAGGCCTGGCCGGCGTGGGGGAACCGCTCGCGGTCGTTGTGCCGCCGCTTGCCGTCAGACTCCGGCTGCACGACCAACTGTCTCCATCCTGGTCCGTCTCCGTCATCGCTCTCGGTTTCCCTCGTCCGCATGCGCAAGCTGCTCCCATCTGTTGTGTTCGGTGTCCTGTACTGTGGTGCCGTCGTGCCCGAGGTGGAAGAGGAGGATGGCGCTGTCGCTTGTGTGGGTGCTGTTGAGAGAGAGGGCAGGGATGAGGAGGATTGGGCCTCACCGGCTACTGCCGCTTGGCGTCGAAGCCATCAATGACCTTCTCTCCCTCATCATCGAGTCCCCGCCACCGGCCACCTACAATCTCCTCTCTTACCACCGGCAGCCGCTCACCGTGTAGCCGGTCACCACCTGCTTTCTCGCTACCTACCACCACAAATCTCCGGCTAGTGGTGTGGCTACAGGGTTTGTGATGGGAGAGAGACAATTGTATGAGACGTGGGAGGAAACGGAAGGGATTGGGAGAGAGAAAAGGGGAATGGATTCTCTAGATAGGTCCTGGCAAGGAGAGAGGAAACGGTCAAAGCGGTGTGCTCAGTCGGTCACATCAGAAAATACCAAAACCCTAAAGAGCCCCGAAACTACACACAAGAGAATCACATGTTAATTTCGAGTAGGATCCAAAATTCTGAGAAAAATCGAGTCAGTTAAGGTTTAATATAGTAGTTATTGGATGTTGTTAACAACAAGGTTATGTCATTAGGAGAATGATATAATGGACACACACCCATAATATGCGTAGCATAAGATCAAGTCATTGAGTTCGTCTTGCTATAAGCTTTGGATACATAATAACCTAATCCTTCGACCATGACATCGTGTAAATCACTTACAGCGGATGGGTGCTTTGATTACATCAATAACCACTTCGTAAATGGGTGGTTATAAATATGGGATTAAGTATTCTGAAAGTATAAGTTGAAGCGCATGGATCAAGAGCTGGATTTGTCCATCCTGATGACGGATAGATATGCTCTGGGCGCTCTCAGTGGAATGTCATCTAATTAGCTTGCAAGCATGTGACAAGGTTGCAAGGGATGACATACCACGGTATGAGTAAAGAGTACTGATCGGTAACGAGGTTGAACTAGGTATAGAGATACTGATGGTCGAACCTCAGATAAGTAAAGTATCCCGCGACAAAGGGAATCGGTATCGTATGTTAATGGTTCATTCGATCACAAAGTCATCATAGAATATGTGGGAGCCATTATGGATCTCCAGGTCCCGCTATTGGTTATTGATTGGAGAGGTGTCTCGATCATGTCCGCATAGTTCGCGAACCGTAGGGTGACACACTTAAGATTCGATGTCGTATAGTAGATTTGGAATATGAGATGGACATCGAACATTGCTCGGAGTCTCGGATGGGATCCAGGACATCACAAGGAGGTCCGAAATGGTCCGGAGAATAAGATTCATATAATGGAAGTCATCTTCCGGGGTTCGGGAAAAGTTCCGGTGTTTTGACTGGAGCTTCTAGAAGGTTCTAGAGGGCCACCAGTGGCTCCACCACCCCGGAAGTGGCCATATGGGCCGAGGGAATGCTGCGGGGGGCTCATGGGCCAGCTGCAACAGGCCCAAGAGGCTCAGTCGGCCAACCCCAAGGGATAAAATCAAATCACAATTGATTAGATCAAAAATCTAGATTTGAGGGGGAAGAATTGGGGCGGGGGGGGGGGGAGATTTCTCCCCCCCCCTCCCATGCGCTGGCCCTAGGCATTGGTGGGCCTAGGGGGGCAACACTATCCTACCCCCACTATATAAAGAGGGGAGGGCTGGCCATTGCCCGTTCCCTCAACCCTAGGTGCCACCTCTCCTCCCTCCCAGTTTTCTCCTGCTCCGGCTGAGGCGAAGCCCTGCAGGAATTCTCCTCCACCACCACCACCACGCCGTCGTGCTGCTGGGATTCCAAGGGGATCTACTCCTCTGCTGCCCACTGGAACAGGGAGAGGAAGGACGTCATCGACACCGTACGTGTGATTGAGTATGGAAGTGCTGACGGATTGTAGCACCGGAAGGATCGTCTACGTCAACCACGAGATCTGATCTTGTTAAGGTTTTGGATCTACGAGGGTTAGTCTCTCTTCTTTCTCGTTGCTCCGATCTCATAGGTTAGATCTTGGATTTTCCATAGATTGGATCTTGGTTTTATTCGTCTTTACGGTAGAATTTTTTTGTTTTCTATGCAACGAACCCTACAGTGGTATCAAAGCCGTGTATATGCATAGATCTGTTGCAGGAGTAGAACAATATGGTTTTGTGGGTGTTGAATCTCTTGTTGTCGTTTGCTTTTCGTGTACTTTGCATCTTGCGGGATGGTGGGATGAAGCGGCCCGGGCTAACCATGCATGACCGCGTTCATGATACTTGCTCCACGCTTGACATGCAACTTGTATTGCATAAGTTGCTCAGCGGGTGTCTGTCTCTCGCACCATAGTTAGGATCCAATTTACAATCTGCACTTGACAACACTTGTATCTGTGTTGTGGTTCTTGTTCGTAGGTAGATCAGATCTTACTCGAAAGCCCCAAACCACGTAAAACATGCAAACACTTTTTAGAGGCGTCTAAATTGTTTTCGCAGGGGCATGTGATGTGATATGGCTATGTGATTGTGAATATATTTGATGTAAGAGATGATCAATGTTGTATTTTGGCAGCCGGCGGGAGCCTAATGTTGTCTTTAAATTTGTTAAAGACATGCATGTTTATTCATCATGTAATAGCTTTATTCCAAGTAGTTGTTATAGTTGCTATTAGTGATGGACAACCATGAAGCGGTGCCACTGACCTTGACGCCATGCTGGTGATGATGGACATCTTGTCCGTGCTTTGGAGATGGAGATCAAAAGCACAATAAGAAAGGCCATATCATATCACATATTATGAATTGCATGTGATGTTAATCCTTTATGCATCTTATTTTGCTTAGATCACGACGGTAGCACTATAAGATGACCCCTCTCACTAAATATCAAGATAATAAAGTGTTCTTCCTTAGTATGCACCATTGCTAAGACTCGTTGTTTCGAAGCATCACGTGATGATCGGGTGTTATAGATTCTACGTGTGCATACAACGGGTGCAAGCCAGATTTGCACAGGCAAATACTAAGGTTAAACTTGAAGAGCCTAGCATGTACAAACATGGCCTCGGAACACGGCATACCGAAATGTAAAGCATGAGTCATATGAATGATATGATGAACATGTTGAATGTTCGCCTTTGAAACTACATCTTCTCTCGTGAAGATCGGACTTGGTGTAGTGGATTTGGTTCTTGTAATCACTAAGGCAGCGTGAGGGATGTTGTTTTGAGTGGGAGTTCACCTAGTTAATTTAAGAATTAAAATATAACTCAATTTATCATAAACTTAGTCTAAACTATTTGCAAATATGTTGTAGATTAGGGCAGCCCCCATCATCAATTTTAATCAGTTCCTAGAGAAAGAAAAACTTAAGAACAATGGAAGCAACTTTACGGATCTGGTTCCGTAATGTGAGGATTGTCCTCACTTGCTAGACAACTGCTCTATGTGCTCGATGCACCGCTAGGTGCCCCACCTGCAGCAAATGCTTCCGATGATGTAAAAAATGTTTACCTCAATCGGAAGACTCATCACTCCACAGTTCAGTGTGCCATCCTCTACGGCCTAGAATCAGAGCTTCAGAAGTGCTTTGAAAACCATGACCCTTGAGAGATTGTCCGTGAGCTCAAAATGATATTTGAAACTCACGCGGCCGTGGAAATCTATGAAGCCTTTGAACAATTCTTTGGCTGTAAGATGGAAGAGGGTAGCTCCGTTAGCGAGCACGTGCTCAAAATGTCTGGGCACGCAAAGAGGCTCAATGATCTGGGAATAGTGATTCCTAATCAGCTGGGGATTCATCGTGTCCTCCAATCACTGCCACCTAGTTATAAGAACTTCGTGATGAACTACAACATGCAATGCATGAATAAGGAGTTTCCTGAACTCTTCTCCATGCTGAAAACTGCTAAAGTGGAGATAAAGAAAGAGCACCAAGTGTTGATGGTCAACAAGGCCACTAGTTTCAAGAAACAGGGCAAGCCTAAAGAAAAGGGCAACTTCAACAAGGGAAAGAAAGCTGCTGCGCCTCCTAAGAAGCCCAAGGCTGGCCCTAAGCCTGATACTATGTGCTATTACTGCAAGGGTGACGGGCACTGGAAGCGGAACTGCTCCAAGTACCTGGCAGATCTGAAAGGTATATTTGATATACATGTTATTGATGTGTATCTTACTGTTAATAGTAGTACTGCATGGGTATTTGATACTGGTTCTGATGGGGCCTAAGGCCACGTGGGTTGCCCGATCTCACGAATTGACCGAGGGAAAGACGGGGGAGAGGAAGAACACGAAGAACACGGCGATGAACACGATGAACACACGCAAATGCACACCAACCCGATACAATTCGGTTTACTCCCGATAGCCCGAACCACTATCCCGATAGAATCTCTCAAGAGAAAGACACGCAGTAGAATCCCCGAGAGGAAGATCGGTATACGATCGGTAGAATCAAACGAGTGAGAGACCGGTGGTAGAATCACGAGTGTGAGAGACTAATCATATAAGGAGTGCCTTGTACAATAGATTTGGGTAAATCTAAGGAGGGGGTTTCCCTAATCCAAAAGGGATGGTGGAGGCATGAGCCAAATTCTAGTTCATCAACTCTAGTTTCATGAAGGGGAGGTGGGAGCCTATATATAGGGAGCCACTAAGGAGGGGTAGTTTAGGGAAACAAGGGGGTACATGGGCCTTGGCCCGAATTGACTTGTGGCAGGCGCCTTCTCTTCTTGGCGACCTCGGACGCTCTTCTTCCTTCTTCTCTTCCATGCCTCCGTGACCTCGGCCTTGAGTGTGGTTCTTGACGTTGACGCACATGATGAAGCGAACACCGTAGGTCGGGCTACATCATCTCCCCCCACTTGAAAAAGAGTCGTCCTCGACGATAAGTCTTTATGAATGTGTAGAGGAGGTAGATGACACCAACGCTTGAACGTCCCTTCACTTGTCAAGAGCCCTGTCAATAGCACAAGAAAAGCAAAGGAGCAATCAAAGCGTAGCCAAAGTTCAATGGATTTAGCAAGGGAGCGTAAGTAGAAGGAGGTCACCTTATCAAAATTCCGGTGTGCTCTCATCGAGAGATCTTGTGTAGTAGATGTGTGGGGTTGAACCCATTCATTGACGCTCATCCACAAATCGCTTGTACCTTCACACAACAAAGACCAAGAAAGTATGTTTGTGTGTGATATTGGAGCACATCATCGATGACATGTCCTTTCATGTTCACAACACCGTTAGCACAACAAAAATTTATCAAGAATAATGCATGTGCAAGGTCAATGTGTAAGAACTCCACATGAACATCTTCCAAGTCCGGAAACACAAAAGCTCCAAGTTGTGAGACGACCATGGTGTCCATCTCATGTAGAAATTCATTTTCATTGTTGCTCTCAAGGCATCGGAAAGAGAAATTGTTCAACATCCTTGAAGCAAAAAGTGGAGAATTTGGCCAAAACGCATGAGGTAGAGTGTTCAAAATAGCATCAACATGTGTGCACACAAACAATTGGAAAGAGAAATTGGTCATCATATTTGTTGCACAACAAGACATATCATCCAAAAAGTTCACCAAGTAAAAATTTGCACAACCGTGCGTGCCAACAAACCAAATGAAAGAGAAATTGGTCCACTTGTTTGAGGCAACACCAACGGTAAGAATCACATCATCATGCTTGCAAATGAACCACAAGAAAGAGAAATTGTTCGGCATGTCCAATGCAAAGCATGAGAAAGGTATTAGAGCCGGGTTCGATCTTGTACTCACTTGACTTATGCTCTCAAGAGCTCTCTTTGTCAACTCGTGCTCAATCGAGGTTGGCATTGGCATTCTTGTACCTACACACACAATAGGCAACGCAAAGAACGTGTGTGCATGGTATATGAACACATCATCCATCATGATGGTCCATTTCTTTTGCACATCACCATTAGCGTTAAGCAAAGCATCATAGTAGATATGGTGAATATGCGGGGTAAACACATGAACATGCTCATCATGGACATAGGAAAAGTCTCCAAAATTTGAGAGAGCTATGGGGGCAATCTCATTTACAAGCATATTAACATCATTGCAAACCAAGCATTGGAAAGAGAAAGTATTCAACATTTTGGTTGCACTAATGGGAGAGTATTGCAAGCATTTCGCACAAAACATGTTCAACATTGTATCATTGCTGTCGACAAACCTAAGGAAAGAGCAATTGTTCGGCAAGGTAGTCACAACACAAGCATTATTATCATTATCATCATCATCATCATCATTGCAAGCAACACATAGAAAAGAGCAATTGTTCGACATATTGCAAGCAAGAGGAAGTAACTCGAAAGACTCATAGCATGGAATGGAAATATTATCATAAGCAACTAATTCCACATGATCAACAATAGGTGTATCACAAGTATCACATGGGAATGTGAAAGAAGCATATGTCATAGCAATCGGATCATCCAACTCATGCAAGCACTCATCAAGCATCATGTCCACTAGTGGGATCATGGCATCATCAACACCTTTGTTGTTACCTTTGTAGTCCGACTCATTTGAAGTAGGCGTTGTGAGAGTAGTAGGATACATGTGGTCGACATCTTTGACTTCTTGTAAGCATGGTGTGATATCATCATCTTCATGCACCATGTACATCTTCTCCATGATCGGCGTCTCGTCATCCATGGAACCTAATGAGACACAAGGAAACACACTAGAGGTAGAGGGTTAGATGTTAGAATTGAAAATGGCCTCACATGACCTATCAACTACCATTCTCATCTCACTCGGTGTATCACTCATGTCCTCAAAGTGGTGGCTCTCAAGCTCTGATGGCGTGTAACTCACACGTTCGTTGGGAACCCCAAGAGGAAGGTATGATGCGCACAGCAGCAAGTTTTCCCTCAGAAAGAAACCAAGGTTTATCGAACCAGGAGGAGCCAAGAAGCACGTTGAAGGTTGATGCTGGCGGGATGTAGTGCGGCGCAACACCAGAGATTCCGGCGCCAACGTGGAACCTGCACAACACAACCAAAGTACTTTGCCCCAACGAAACAGTGAGGTTGTCAATCTCACCGGCTTGCTGTAACAAAGGATTAGATGTATAGTGTGGATGATGATTGTTTGTAGAGAATAGTAAAGAACAAGTATTGCAGCAGATTTGTATTTCAGATGTAAAGAATGGACCGGGGTCCACAGTTCACTAGAGGTGTCTCTCCCATAAGATAAATAGCATGTTGGGTGAACAAATTACAGTCGGGCAATTGACAAATAGAGAGGGCATAACAATGCACATACATGACATGATGAATATTGTGAGATTTAATTGGGCATTACGACAAAGTACATAGACCGCTATCCAGCATGCATCTATGCCTAAAAAGTCCACCTTCAGGTTATAATCCGAACCCCTTCCAGTATTAAGTTGCAAAACAACAGACAATTGCATTAAGTATGGTGCGTAATGTAATCAATAACTACATCCTCGGACATAGCATCAATGTTTTATCCCTAGTGGCAACAGCACATCCACAACCTTAGAACTTTCTGTCACTTTCCCAGATTTAATGGAGGCATGAACCCACTATCGAGCATAAATACTCCCTCTTGGAGTTAAGAGTAAAAACTTGGCCAGAGCCTCTACTAATAACGGAGAGCATGCAAGATCATAAACAACACATAGGTAATAGATTCATAATCAACATAACATAGTATTCTCTATCCATCGGATCCCGACAAACACAACATATAGAATTACAGATAGATGATCTTGATCATGTTAGGCAGCTCACAAGATCCGACAATGAGGCACATGAGGAGAAGACAACCATCTAGCTACTTGCTATGGACCCATAGTCCAGGGGTGAACTACTCACTCATCACTCCGGAGGCGACCATGGCGGTGAAGAGTCCTCCGGGAGATGATTCCCTTCTCCGGCGGGGTGCCGGAGGTGATCTCCAGAATCCCCGAGATGGGATTGGCGGCGGCGTCTCGATAAGGTTTTCCGTATCGTGGCTCTCGGTGCGGGGGTTTCGCGACGAAGGCTTTAAGTAGGCGGAAGGGCAACGCGGGGGCCACACGAGGGCCCCACACGCCGGGGCCGCGCAGCCTAGGGCTGGGCCGCGCCGCCCTGCTGTGGCGGCGCCTCGTGGCCCCACTTCCTTTCCCCTCGGTCTTACGGAAGCTTCGTGCAAAAATAGGACCACAGGCGTTGATTTCGTCCGATTCCGAGAATATTTCTTTACTAGGATTTCTGAAACCAAAAACAGCAGAAAACAGCAACTGGCTCTTCGGCATCTCGTTAATAGGTTAGTGCTGAAAAATGCATAAATACGACATATAATGTGTATAAAACATGTAGATATCATCAATAATGTGGCATGGAACATAAGAAATTATCGATACGTCGGAGACGTATCAGCATCCCCAAGCTTAGTTCCTGCTCGTCCCGAGCGAGTAAACGATAACAAAGATAATTTACGGAGTGACATGCCATCATAACCTTGATCATACTATTGTAAACATATGTAATGAATGCAGCGATCAAAACAATGGTAATGACATGAGTAAACAAATGAATCATAACGCAAATACTTTTCATGAATAGTACTTAAAGACAAGCATCAATAAGTCTTGCATAAGAGTTAACTCATAAAGCAATGATTCAAAGTAAAGGTATTGAAGCAACATAAAGGAAGATTAAGTTTCAGCGGTTGCTTTCAACTTATAACATGTATATCTCATGGATAATTGTTCAACATAGAGTAATATAACAAGTGCAATATGCAAGTATGTAGGAATCAATGCACAGTTCACACAAGTGTTTGCTTCTTGAGGTGGAGAGAGATAGGTGAACTGACTCAACATTAAAAGTAAAAGAAAGGTCCTTCGCAGAGGAAAAGCATCGATTGCTATATTTGTGCTAGAGCTTTTATTTTGAAAACAAGAAACAATTTTGTCAACGGTAGTAATAAAGCACATGTATTATGTAAATTATATCTTACAAGTTGCAAGCCTCATGCATAGTATACTAATAGTGCCCGCACCTTGTCCTAATTAGCTTGGACTACCGGATCATCGCAATACACATGTTTTAACCAAGTGTCACAAAGGGGTACCTCCATGCCGCCTGTACAAAGGTCTAAGGAGAAAGCTCGCATTTTGGATTTCTCGCTTTTGATTATTCTCAACTTAGACATCCATACCGGGACAACATGGACAACAGATAATGGACTCCTCTTTAATGCATAAGCATGTAGCAACAATTAGTGTTCTCATATGAGATTGAGGATATATGTCCAAAGCTGAAACTTCCACCATGATTCATGGCTTTAGTTAGCGGCCCAATGTTCTTCTCTAACAATATGCATGCTCTAACCATTAAAGTGGTAGATCTCTCTTACTTCGGACAAGACGGACATGCATAGCAACTCACATGATATTCAACAAAGGGTAGTTGATGGCGTCCCCAGAAACATGGTTATCGCACAACAAGCAACTTAATAAGAGATAAAGTGCATAAGTACATATTCAATACCACAATAGTTTTTAAGCTATTTTTCCCATGAGCTATATATTGCAAAGGTAAAGAATGGAAATTTTAAAGGTAGCACTCAAGCAATTTACTTTGGAATGGCAGAGAAATACCATGTAGTAGGTAGGTATGGTGGACACAAATGGCATAGTGGTTGGCTCAAGGATTTTGGATGCATGAGAAGTATTCCCTCTCGATACAAGGTTTAGGCTAGCAAGGTTTATTTGAAACAAACACAAGGATGAACCGGTGCAGCAAAACTCACATCAAAGACATATTGTAAACATTATAAGACTCTACACCGTCTTCCTTGTTGTTCAAACTCAATACTAGAAATTATCTAGACTTTAGAGAGACCAAATATGCAAACCAAATTTAGCAAGCTCTAGGTGTTTCTTCATTAATGGGTGCAAAGTATATGATGCAAGAGCTTAAACATGAGCACAAAAATTGCCAAGTATCAAATTATTCAAGACATTTTAGAATTACTACATGTAGCATTTCTCGATTCCAACCATATAACAATTTAACGAAGAAGATTCAACCTTCGCCATGAATACTATGAGTAAAGCCTAAGAACATATTTGTCCATATGCAACAGCGGAGCGTGTCTCTCTCCCACACAATGAATGCTAGGATCCATTTTATTCAAACAAAAACAAAAACAAACCGACGCTCCAAGCAAAGCACATAAGATGTGACGGAATAAAAATATAGTTTCGGGGGAGGAACTCTGATAATGTTGTCGATGAAGAAGGGGATGCCTTGGGCATCCCCAAGCTTAGACGCTTGAGTCTTCTTAAAATATGCAGGGGTGAACCACCGGGGCATCCCCAAGCTTAGAGCTTTCACTCTTCTTGATCATATTGTATCATTCTCCTCTCTTGATCCTTGAAAACTTCCTCCACACCAAACTCGAAACAACTCATTAGAGGGTTAGTGCATAATAAAAATTAACATGTTCAGAGGTGACACAATCATTCTTAACACTTCTGGACATTGCATAAAGCTACTGGACATTAATGGATCAAAGAAATTCATCCAACATAGCAAAAGAGGCAATGCGAAATAAAAGGCAGAATCTGTCAAAACAGAACAGTCCGTAAAGATGGATTTTATTGAGGCACCAGACTTGCTCAAATGAAAATGCCCAAATTGAATGAAAGTTGCGTACATATCTGAGGATCACGCACGTAAATTGGCTTATTTTTCTGAGCTACCTACAGAGAGGCAGGTCGAAATTCGTGACAGCAAAGAAATCTGTAACTGCGCAGTAATCCAAATCTAGTATTCACTTTACTATCAAAGATTTTACTTGGCACAACAAAACACAAAAATAAGATAAGGAGAGGTTGCTACAGTAGTAAACAACTTCCAAGACTCAAATATAAAACAAAAATACTGTAGTAAAAACATGGGTTGTCTCCCATAAGCGCTTTTCTTTAACGCCTTTCAGCTACGTGCAGAAAGTGTGTATCAAGTGTTATCAAGAGATGAAGCATTGATATCATAAGCTCCCCCATCTGTAGTGGTACTAAGGGCTTTGTCAATTTTAGGCCTATAATAATATTTTTTTGGTTTAGGCACTTTAGAGACATACATAATTTTTGCTCCTTACCCACATAAGCTTTTTCTCTGAACTTTAAAGATGAAAAGGTTGAACCCAAGGTTCCCATAGCTTTTTCAAGTTCGCCAATCCTATTGATTTGATTATCATGGACAACACAAGTTCCTAGGACACTAATTCTTTCATCAATTCCTCCTAAGGATTTATCAAGTTCATCAGTTTTATCAAGTAACGTTTCAAATTTAGTTTCAATACTTGGAAATTTTTTCTCTATGGTTTCCAATTTTTTCATGACATCTTCAAGAGAGGTTTCAATTTTAACTTCATTAACAGGTGGTGTTCCAAATAAACTCTCAATAATGCAACTAGCTTCTAAAACAGGAGCGCCTAGGAAGTTACCTCCTGCGAGACAATCAAGAACATACCTATTCCAGCTAGAGATACCAACATAAAAATTCCTAAGTAGGATAGTGGTGGAGTGTTTCTTAGTGCACCTATTATGAGCATCACTAATTCTATACCAAGCATCTTTTAAACATTCTCCCCCTTGTTGCTTAAACGAACGAACTTCAACTTCAGGATTACTCATTTTAGCAGTAGTAAATAAAGCAAACTAGATAAAGTAAATGCAAGTAACTAATTTTTTTGTGTTTTGATATAGAGTGCAAGACAGTAAATAAAGTAAAGCTAGCAACTAATTTTTTTGTATTTTGATATAATGCAGCAAACAAAGTAGTAAATAAAATAAAGCAAGACAAAAACAAAGTAAAGAGATTGGATTGTGGAGACTCCCCTTGCAGCGTGTCTTGATCTCCCCGGCAACGACGCCAGAAAAAGAGCTTGATGGCGTGTAACTCACACGTTCGTTGGGAACCCCAAGAGGAAGGTATGATGCGCACAGCAGCAAGTTTTCCCTCGAGGAAGAAACCAAGGTTTATCGAACCGGGAGGAGCCAAGAAGCACGTTGAAGGTTGATGGCGGCGGGATGTAGTGCGGCGCAACACCGGAGATTCCGGCGCCAACGTGGAACCTGCACAACACAACCAAAGTACTTTGCCCCAACGAAACGGTGAGGTTGTCAATCTCACCGGCTTGCTGTAACAAAGGATTAGATGTATAGTGTGGATGATGATTGTTTGCGAGAGAATAGTAAAGAACAAGTATTGCAGCAGATTTGTATTTCAGATGTAAAGAATGGACCGGGGTCCACAGTTCACTAGAGGTGTCTCTCCCATAAGATAAATAGCATCTTGGGTGAACAAATTACAGTCGGGCAATTGACAAATAGAGAGGGCATAACAGTGCACATACATGACATGATGAATATTGTGAGATTTAATTGGGAATTACGACAAAGTACATAGACCGCTATCCAGCATGCATCTATGCCTAAAAAGTCCACCTTCAGGTTATCATCCGAACCCCTTCCAGTATTAAGTTGCAAAACAACGGACAATTGCATTAAGTATGGTGCGTAATGTAATCAATAACTACATCCTCGGACATAGCATCAATGTTTTATCCCTAGTGGCAACAGCACATCCACAACCTTAGAACTTTACATCACTTGTCCTAGATTTAATGGAGGCATGAACCCACTATCGAGCATAAATACTCCCTCTTGGAGTTAAGAGTAAAAACTTGGCCGAGCCTCTACTAATAACGGAGAGCATGCAAGATCATAAACAACACATAGGTAATAGATTGATAATCAACATAACATAGTATTCTCTATCCATCGGATCCCGACAAACACAACATATAGAATTACGGATAGATGATCTTGATCATGTTAGGCAGCTCACAAGATCCGACAATGAAGCACATGAGGAGAAGACAACCATCTAGCTACTGCTATGGACCCATAGTCCAGGGGTGAACTACTCACTCATCACTCCGGAGGCGACCATGGCGGTGAAGAGTCCTCCGGGAGATGATTCCCCTCTCCGGCAGGGTGCCGGAGGTGATCTCCAGAATCCCCCGAGATGGGATTGGCGGCGGCGGTGTCTCAGTAAGGTTTTCCGTATCGTGGCTCTCGGTACTGGGGGTTTCGCGACGAAGGCTTTAAGTAGGCGGAAGGGCAACGCGGGGGGCCACACGAGGGCCCCACACGCCAGGGCCGCGCGGCCTAGAGCTGGGATGCGCCGCCCTGCGGTGGCGGTGCCTCGTGGCCCCACTTCCTTTCCCCCTCGGTCTTCTGGAAGCTTCGTGCAAAAATAGGACCCTGGGCGTTGATTTCGTCCAATTCCGAGAATATTTCTTTACTAGGATTTCTGAAACCAAAAACAGCAGAAAACGACAGAACTGGCTCTTCGGCATCTCGTTAATAGGTTAGTGCCGGAAAATGCATAAATACGACATATAATGTGTATAAAACATGTAGATATCATCAATAATGTGGCATGGAACATAAGAAATTATCGATACGTCGGAGACGTATCAAGCTCACATATAGCGGATTCACTCATCACACATATAGCGGAGTCGCTCATCTCACATATAGTGGAGTCCCTCATCTCCATGGCAATGGCGTCGTCGATGTCCGAGTAACCTAGCAAAGAGGAAGACAACACAAGAGGAGTAGAGGTTAAGTTGTTAGAAATCCAAGTGTCCTCACTCAACTCATGGGGTGTGTCACTCATGCTCTCAAGGTGTTTGAAGTATGCGTTGCACTCGGCTTTATATTTGGGTGTCATTTGGGCTTCTCGAGCATCTAGCTCGGCGAAGTATGCTCTCATCTCAGCTTGCTCTTGTGGGGTCATCATGTATATATCTCACTAGGAAGGTGTATATGTATGTGGTGGAAGGAAAGCTACACAAGTATCTCACCAATCAAGAAAGTATCAGAAAAGTGGTTCAAGTCAAGAGTAAAGCCAAAATGTATCGGGATTACTCACACACACACTCAAAGCACACGCAAAAGGCTAAGAACTCTATATGTGGTGGGTAAGGGGTGGATAGCAAACGAAAAAGATCAACAGAAAAGTCTATTGTCAAATGTGGGTAAAATCCAAAGTCAAATGTCAAAAGTGGTGATCTATGTCAAGGAAACACGGAAACACACACAAGGAGAACAATGGGGTTAGCGCGACCAAGGAAGTGAGCAAGTGACGAAGATGGTCCTAACGAAGACTATATGCTCGGTGTCAGGTGTCACGCCAACACACGAGAGACCGTGACTCGGTTGCATAAGAGGGAAGCAACAAGATTTGCACAAGATGTCACTCTTCTCTTTCTCTCTTTGTGCTCACAATCTTTGCGCTTCTCGGTATCGGTGGACACACACTTTTTCTATTTCTTTTTCTCTCTTTTTTTTCACTTTTTTTTCTATGCTTAGAAGCTTTATTTTCTATGTATGTATATATCACTTTTCTTCTTTTGTGTATCTTTCTCACCGAGCTTGCTTCGGAGCTTTGCTCAACACAACACACACACACACACCCTCTCACGGTCGTGACACTTGTGCAATGCTTCGCAACGCTCGGAAAGCCACTCTCAATGGGATAGGTACACAAAGGAAGAAAGTTTGGCTACAAGGTGTAAGGGGGCAAGTTATACCTAGTGAAAAGGTTAGGCGGTGTCAAGCACACGAAATTGCGATGGTGTCGACGATGGCGGTGTCGAAGTTGCGCCGGAATCCGTGGTGCCGAAGGTGTCGCCGCTGTGTTGATGCAGACGCGGAAGCTTGGTAGACAATTCTTGCACTCCAAAACGGAAACCGAGCAAATTAAGTCAATGCCCGAAAAGTTGGGTCAAAACGAGCGATCAAAAGTTGGGTTCCAAAAATGTCAAAAATTAGAGGTGAATTATGTGGAGTATTTGGAGATTGTTGTTAAAATTTGAAGTCAAACGGGCTCCGGAAAGTTGTCAAAATTTGGGGCAAAAAAATGTATCAAAAGTGTATGAAATTGGACAGAATTGTTGCACAGATTTTTTTTTGGGCGGTAGTACCGGTGATGGTACCGGAAGAGGTACCGATCAAAGAGCTGGGTATACTATAAGCCAAGCGCTAATTAGAGCATCTCCACTCGTCTCCCCGAGAAGCCCTCCACGAGTCGTTTTTTACATCCGGACGGTGAAAAATGGCCCAGTCGCGCCCCCAGGTTCTCATTTTTGTCCGGATTTGGGCCTAAATTCATCCGGCGATCTCACGCCATCCCCGGCCCCCCGGGGAGCGCTCGGGGACTCCGGATGGAGCAAAACCAACCGCCCACGCCCACATGTCTCCTCTTTCGTCCGGACTCCCCGGGTCATCCTCTTTTTCCCCGAGAAACGCCGCTTGGGGAGCACACGACTGGAAATATACTGCCCCCAGACCAAATTTTCGTCCAATCCGGACGAAAATTTCGCCGGATTTGGGCGTGGGGAGCGCCAACGAGTGGGGATGCTCTTAGCGGTAGCCAGAGCGGTAGCAGCTCCGGTAGTACCGGTCAGAATGAAGCAAAGCTTGGGGCGCGGGGGAACTGACTGCGATTCTTGCGCGAGCGTGGAAGCTGAGTGTTGCGCGTGAAATTGAGATAGAACTAGATGGTGGCGGGCGCGTGCTGCTGGAGTTTTTTGGGAACAGGCTAGCTGGGTGATGTGCGCGTGGAATGGACGAGCGTGGTGGCGGCCTTGCGTGAGGCTGGCGGAAGTGGAACTGTGGCCGGTCGCGTGGCACCGGAAAACAAGCGGCGCTTGTTTCTTGGCCGTGCTGGGAAGCGGGGAGGTAGGGGTGGTGGTCTGCTGCGGTGCGTGGTGGTGGCTTGGGCGGCTCTGCGCGCGTGGAGGGAGCTGGGCCAGGGGAGCGGAGCTTGGCGAGCTGTGGTGGATCGCGCGCGGAGCTGGTGGCAGGCGGCGGCGGGCTGGGCCAAGCGGAGGAGCCAAGGCGGGGGCGCGCGAGGCAGGGAGGTCGAGCAGAGTGGAGGCGGGTGGCCGGTAGCGGAGCTGGAGGTGGGCGTGAGGCGGCGGCTTGGAGCAGCGGAGGTGGCCGGCGGCAGTGCCGTGGTATGAAAGCCGGCAGTGCCGGTCTATGAAGAACACGAGTTCTTCGTCGCGAACAGCAGCGGAAAGGCACAAAAATCCGTCAATTTCGGGAGTTTTAGGAGGAATTGGAGCACCAAAATTTGGGAAATGATAGATCAGCACCTAAGAACACAGATCTGTGGATCAAAACCACAAAAAACTCAACAAATTCAGAGATCCAAATTCGAGCTATTTTTTGGGCAAAATTTTTTGGGAATTTTTTTGGGCGAAATTGGTGAAATTGGGGGGTCAAATTCGTGGCAACCTTTGCTCTGATACCATATGATGGGGCCTAAGGCCACGTGGGTTGCCCGATCTCACGAATTGACCAAGAGAAAGATGGGGGAGAGGAAGAACACGAAGAACACGGCGATGAACAAGATGAACACACGCAAACGCACACCAACCCGATACAATTCGGTTTACTCCCGATAGCCCGAACCACTATCCCGATAGAATCTCTTAAGAGAAAGACACGCGGTAGAATCCCCGAGAGGAAGATCGGTATACGATCGGTAGAATCACACGAGTGAGAGACCGGTGGTAGAATCACGAGTGTGAGAGACTAATCATATAAGGAGTGCCTTGTACAATAGATTTGGGTAAATCTAAGGAGGGGGTTTCCCTAATCCCAAAGGGATGGGAGTCATGAGCCAAATTCTAGTTCATCAACTCTAGTTTCATGAAGGGGGAGGTGGGAGCCTATATATAGGGAGCCACTAAGGAGGGGTAGTTTAGGGAAACAAGGGGGTACATGGGCCTTGGCCCGAATTGACTTGTGGCAGACGCCTTCTCTTCTTGGCGACCTCGGACGCTCTTCTTCCTTCTTCTCTTCCATGCCTCCGTGACCTCGGCCTTGAGTGTGGTTCTTGAAGTTGACGCACATGATGAAGCGAAGACCGTAGAATTCTATTTTTTTTTGTCTTTGCAATATATAGCTCATGGGAAAATAGCTTTAAAAACTATTGTGGTGAAGAATATGTAGCTATGTGTCTTATTTCTTAATAAGTTGCTTGTTGAGCGGTAACCATGTTTCTGGGGACGCCATCAACTTTTACCTTTGTTGAATATCATGTGAGTTGCTATGCATGTTCGTCTTGTCTGAAGTAAGGGCGATTTTCATGATCATATGGTTTGAGTATGCATACTGTTAGAGAAGAACATTGGGCCGCTAACTAAGCCATGATTCATGGTGGAAGTTTCAGTTTGGAAAACTAATCCTCAATCTCTTATGAGTATATTATCTGTTGTTGAATGCTTATGCATTAAAAGAGGAGTCCATTATCTGTTGTCTATGTTGTCCCTATATGGATGTCTAATTTGAGAATAATCAAAAGCGATAAATCCAATGCGAACTTTCTCCTTAGACCTTTGTACAGGCGGCATAGAGGTACCCCTTTGTGACACTTGGTTGAAACATATGCTATGCAATGATAATCCATGTTAATCCAAGCTAATTAGAACAAGGTGCGAGCACTATTGGTATACTATGCATGAGGCTTGCAACTTATAGGATATCTTATACATAACACATATGCTTTATTACTACCGTTGACAAAATTGTTTCTTGTTTTTCAAAATGAAAAGCTCTAGCACAAAAATAGTAATCCATGCTTCCCTCTGCGAAGGGCCTATCTTCTACTTTATGTTGAGTCAGTTTACCTATTCTTTCTATCTTAGAAGCAAACACTTGTATCAACTGTGTGCATTGATTCTTACATGTTTACTTATTGCACTTGTTATATTGCTTTATGTTGACAATTATCCATGAGATAAACATGTTGAAGTTGAAAGCAACCGCTGAAACTTATATCTTCCTTTGTGTTGCTTCAATGCCTTTACTAAGAATCTATTGCTTTATGAGTAACTCTTATGCAAGTCTTATTGATGCTTGTCTTGAAAGTATTATTCATGAAAAGTCTTTGCTATATGATTCATTTGTTTACTTATTATCTTCATCATTGCTTCGAATCGCTGCGTTCATCTCATATGCTTACAATAGTATTGATCAAGATTATGATAGCATGTCACTTCAGAAATTATCCTTGTTATCGTTTACCTACTCGAGGGCGAGTAGGAACTAAGCTTGGGGATGCTTGATACGTCTCAAACGTATCTATAATTTCTTATGTTCCATGCTACTTTTATGATGATACTCACATGTTTTATACACATTATATGTCATATTTATGCGTTTTCCGGAACTAACCTATTGACGAGATGTTGAAGGGCCAGTTGCTGTTTTCTGCTGTTTTTGGTTTCAGAAATCCTAGTAAGGAAATATTCTCGGAATCGGACGAAATCAATGCCTAGCATCCTATTTTTCCACGAAGCGTCCAGAACACCTGAGAGCCAGCAGAGGGGGGCCACAGGGCCACCAGACGACAGGGTGGCGCGGCCAGGGCCTGGGCCGCGCCCCCCTATTGTGTCACCGCCTCGTCAGACCTCCGACTCCGCCTCTTCGCCTATATAAAGGTCCCTGACCTAAAACTTCGAGACGAAAAAGCCACGGTACGAGAAACCTTCCAGAGCCGCCGCCATCGCGAAGCCAAGATCTGGGGGACAGGAGTCTCTGTTCCGGCACTCCGCCGGGACGGGGAAGTGCCCCCGGAAGGCTCCTCCATCGACACCACCGCCATCTTCATCAACGCTGCTTGTCTCCCATGAGGAGGGAGTAGTTCTCCATCCGAGGCTCGGGGCTGTACCGGTAGCTATGTGGTTAATCTCTCTCCTATGTACTTCAATACAATGATCTCATGAGCTGCCTTACATGATTGAGATTCATATGAGTTTTGTATCACTATTAGTCTATGTGCTACTCTTGTGATGTTATTAAAGTAGTCTATTCCTCCTTCACGGTGTAATGGTGACAGTGTGTGCATCATGTAAGTACTTGGCGTAGGTTATGATTGTAATCTCTTGTAGATTATGAAGTTAATTATTGCTATGATAGTATTGATGCGATCTATTCCTCCTTCATAGTGTGATGGTGACGAGTGTGCATGCTATGTTAGTACTTGGTGTAATTGCAATGATCTATCATGCACTCTAAGGTTATTTAAATATGAACATTGAATGTTGTGGAGCTTGTTAACTCCGGCATTGAGGTGCTCTTGTAGCCCTACACAACGAATGGTGTTCATCATCCAACAAAAGAGTGTAGAGTGGTTTTATTATGTGATCAATGTTGAGAGTTTCCACTAGTGAAAGTATGATCCCTAGGCCTTGTTTCTAAGCATCGAAACTCCGTTTATTTACTGTTTTGTTGCATGTTTACTCGCTGCCATATTTTATTCAGATTGCTATTACCACTCATATACATCCATACTACTTGTATTTCACTATCTCTTCGCCGAACTAGTGCACCTATACATCCGACAAGTGTATTAGGTGTGTTGGGGACACAAGAGACTTCTTGTATCGTGATTGCGGGGTTGCTTGAGAGGGATATCTTTGACCTCTTCCTCCCTGAGTTCGATAAACCTTGGGTGATCCACTTAAGGGAAACTTGCTGCTGTTCTACAAACCTCTGATCTTGGAGGCCCAACACTGTCTACAAGAATAGAAGCACCCGTAGACATCAGTCGTCTTGGTCACATTGGAGTGGAACGCATGAAGAAACTCCATACCGATGGACTTCTTGAATCACTTGATAGATGCGAAGCATGTCTAATAGGAAAAATGACTAAGACTCCATTCTCTGGCATAATGGAGCGAGCTACAGACTTATTGGAAATAATACATATCGATGTGTGCAGTCCAATGAGTATAGCATCGCGCGGTGGTTATCGTTATGTTCTTACCTTCACGGATGATCTGAGTAGATATGGGTTTATCAACTTTATGAAACATAAGTCCGAAACTTTTGAGAAGCTTAAGTTTTTGCGTTCTGATCGCTCAGGTGAATATCTGAGTTACGAGTTTGGCACGCATTTAAAGAAATGTGGAATACTGTCACAGTTGACACCGCCGGGAACACCACATCGCAATGGTGTGTTCGAACATCGTAATCGAACTCTATTGGATATGGTTCGGTCTATGCTATCTCTTATAGATTTGTCGTTATCATTTTGGGGTTATGCATTAGAGACATTCGCATTCACTTTAAATAGGGCACCATCTAAATCTGTTGCAATGACACCGTATGAATTATGGTTTGGTAAGAGACCCAAGTTCTCGTTCCTTAAAATTTGGGGCTGTGAAGCTTATGTAAAGAAGTTACAACCTGACAAGCTTGAACCCAAAGCGGAAAAGTGTGTCTTCGTAGGATACCCTAAAGAAACAATTGGGTATACCTTCTATCACAGATCCGAAGGCAAAGTTTTCGTTGCCAAGAACAGATCCTTTCTTGAGAAGGAGTTTCTCTCAAAAGAAGTGACTGGAAGGAAAGTAGAACTCAACGAGGTGATTGAACCTTCTCCCGGAGTTGAGAGTAGCGCAACACCGGAAAGTGTTCTTGTGCCGCCTGCACCTATAAGAGAGGAACTTAATGATAATGATCATGAAACTTCGAACAAAGTTACTACTGAACCTCGCAGGTCGACGAGGGTTCGTACCACTCCTGATTGGTATGACCCCGCCTTAAATGTCATGTTGGTTGACAACAATGACGACCTGCAACGTATGAGGAAGGAATGATGAGCCCAGATTCCGACAAATGGCAAGAAGCCATGAAATCCAAAATGAGATCCATGTATGAAAACCAAGTATGGACTTTGATGGACCCTACCTGATGGCCGCCAGGCTGTTGAGAACAAATGGACTTTGAAAAGAAAAACAGACGCTGATGGTAATATTACTGTCTATAAAGCTCGACTTCTCGCGAAAGGGTTCCGACAAATTCAAGGAGTTGACTATGATGAGACTTTTTCACCTGTAGCAAAGATAAAGTCTGTGAGGATTTTGTTAGCAAACGCTGCATTTTTCGAGTATGAAATTTGGCAGATGGATGTCAAAACGGCGTTCCTTAATGGTGACATTGAGAAAGAGTTGTATATGGTACAACCCAAGGGTTTTGTCGATCCTAAAGATGCTGACAAGGTATGCAAACTTTAGCGCTCCATTTATGGATTGAAGCAAGCATCCCGGAGTTGGAACCGACGTTTTGATAAGATGATCAAAGACTTCGGATTTATACAAACTTTTGGAGAAGCTTGTATTACGAAAAAGTGAGTCGGAACTCTGTAGCATTCCTAATACTATATGTGGATGGCATATTGTTGATTGGGAATGATATAGAACTTCTTGAAAGTGTCAAAGGCTATTTGAATAAGAGTTTTGCAATGAAGGACCTTGGCGAAGCAGTATACATTTTAGGTATCAAAATTTATAGAGATAGATCTAGACGCTTAATAGGGATTTCAAAAAGTACATATCTGGACGAAGTTCTAAAGAAGTTTAGAATGGATGATAGCAAGAAAGGGTTCTTGCCCATGTTACCAGGTATGACCTTGAGTAAAACTAAATGGCCGGTTACGTCAGAAGAAAGAGAAAGGACGAACAAGATCCCCTATGCCTCGACCGTAGGCTCTATCATGTAAGCATGCTGTGTACGAGACCGGATATCGCACATGATGTTAGTTTGACCAGCAAATATCAAAGTGATCCTGGAACGGAACACTAGACAACGGTCAAGAATATCCTGAAGTACTTGAAAAGGACTAAGGATATGTTTCTTTATTATGGAGGTTACCAAGAGCTCGCTGTAACCAGTTACACCGATGCTAGTTGGAACACTGATCCAGATGACTCTAAGTCTCAATCTGGATACATGTTTATTTTGAACGGTGCAGCAGTGAGCTGGATGAGTGCCAAGCAAAGCATGGTGGCGAAATCTTCAACTGAATCTGAATACATAGCTGCTTCAGAAGCTTCATCAGAAGCGATATGGATGAAGAGGTTCATTACTGATCTTGGTGTGGTTCCTAGTGCGTTGGACCCGATGACCATCTATTGTGACAACATGGGTGCCATAGCCAATGCGCAGGAGCCAAGGTCACACAAGAAGCTGAAGCATATCAAGCAACGTTTTCATGTTATTCGCGAGTATGTCGAAGATGGTGACACAAAGATTTGCAAAGTACACTAATGAGCGCAGATTGCACACCGCTTGGGAACCCCAAGAGGAAGGTATGATGATGTTGCGGTCAGAAACCCACCGGCGAGCAGCGACGGGCAACAAAGTAGAGCCGGGAGGCTCCCAGGATTGCGGTTGACCCTGGTCCCTCGGGCGACGGCCCGCAATGCCTTCTGGCACACGTCCTGGTGCTTACGAGGGCGTGCCACCTGACCTATACCTGGTCGGGAAGGTGATGGATTGCTTCGACTAGTTTCCTGCATGGCAAACACGTAAACATTAAATACGAGCCCCAATCGGCTCTTAAGTTGTTCCGTGGATCGGCTCAAAGAGCCGATTGCCCCATGGTTCATGTTAGATTTATAAGGACATGGGGATCATGCTTTATCAATATCAAGCTAAACTAATCTACGATAGTCTAGGGTTTTCACCGTATAATCGGAACATCCTATGCGTAATTGAGCCTAGCGGATACGTAAGATGATGGAAAACCAACCCTAAAGAGGCCTAAAAACCAACGTGAAGTTGATCCCCGGAACAATCCCTCTAGAGCTTAATAAACCACACCTTACGCACTACCGGATCCTTCAACCCGTTTATAAGGCCTAACCATACGGATATCAAACCAATCCTTGAAGAACAAGGAGCAACTATAACAGATTAGATCTACTAAATAACGAACAAGCAAGATGCTGCCCTTACACCTAAAATAGGTGTAAGGGCAACTAGATATCAAGGGGTAGCGTAGCTAAACAAGTACATCGTGAAAACATCGACGTTAACCCCAAAACACCTAAGATAAGGGTGTTGCTGTCCATCAAAAAGGCTTCAGCACGAGCAACACCAACAACGAATAAACTTATACTGCCTAGATCGCAAGATGCGATCTAGGCAGCATGTTGCTTACCCGGGAGAAACCCTCGAAACAAGGGGTGGCGATGCGCCTAGATTGATTTGTTGTGAACGTGATCGTCCTCCTTTCTCAATAACCCTAGATACATATTTATAGTCCGTAGACTTTCTAACTTGGGAATAAACCCAACCATGTACGAGCTAAACTCTATCTCTTAATTCTAACCGACACGTAACCTACTATATTTACAGATACACGGGCAATCTTGCCCAAAACTTCTTGTACAAGGCCGGTTCGGGAATATCTTCCGTGCATATCCTCTAAGCCCATTTAATCACGGCCCATCTCCAGACTTGGTCAAATTCTGGTGATAACACATGCCCCCTAGTTTTGGCAATGATAATTTCAAAACCACTATGTTTTCTCTGCTTCGTAGGGTCATGTCGTGGCAGAGCAGAACCGTCAAAGAATCTTTCATCATGATGCCTTGCCTTCTCAGCTTCTCTGCACAATTTGACAGATTCGACACCATGTCCTCGGAAACCGCCACAACATTAAATCTCCACTATATGCCCTTTTATTTAACCGCGTCGAGCAACTCGCTTCTTCATCCCCTTGCTCAGTACTAGCCACCGAAAAGCCCTCCTCCACCATGGACTCATCCTCCTCCTCTGCTGCATCAGCTCTCTCCTTCCAATCTTCTTCCTCAAGTGAGCCGATGCCAGAGCACAACCAATGGGATGAGCCGGAGTGGGACTTTGACTTCGTGCCCGATGGCCCACCCGAGGCCCTCGTAGGGTCAGATGGTGATTTACCCCTGACCGATGGGGAGGACGACCTCCGGTTCCTCATCGACGGGGAACTGGTGTCGGAGAGTGAGGATGACCTCCTCTCCTGGGGTAACTTCACCCCCTCCGACGAAGAGGAAGAAGAGGAGGACGAGGAGGACGACGCCTCCTCCGACGAAGAGGAAGAGGAGGACGAAACCTCCTCCGACGAGCCACCAGCGAAGCGCTTCCGCGGCTGGGCCTGTCAGATGACGACGAAGACGACGATGATGAGGAGGAAGGAGCCCCTATCGAGGGCTACGGCAGTAGCGACGAGGAGCTCGCCAGCAGCAGCACCGGTGGCGGCTACAACGGCGACGACGAGGACAGCGACGGTCCTTAGAGTAGGGACCACTAGCATAGGACTAGTAGTAGCAATCTGTCCTCCTTTTGTTCCTCCATCCCTGAGCAATCGGCTCCCCCTTGTAAAAAATCCCCTTTTTAAATCAATGAAGAAGGATTCCCTGCTTAATTCCTCCGATTATCAAAATAAATCATTGCTCGAGAAGCCGATGGCAACACAACGGTCTTTGCCCGAAACGCCAGCAAGGCCAGTCCCACAATCGAATGTAGAATTGAATGGTGACCTGAAATAACGTTTGTTCCTCTATAGTCGATGGCTGCGCATCGGCTGTTTTATTCTTAAGTCGATGACCGTGCATCGGCTCTTACTTTGCACGTATATTCCTTTTTATCGGCCGATTGCATACATCGGCCCCCATATTCCACTGCTCAGGTTGATGTAAATTTTTTTTTACTGGCCGATTTAAAATCGGCCCCCGTATCTCACTGCCCATCATCCCACATACTTGGGAAATACTTCTTGAGATGCTGGCCATTGACGGCCACTGGGAATTTCACACCATCCAACTGCTCGAGCATGTATGCATTGCCCTTTAGGACTTGGTCAACCCTGTACGGCCCGTGCCAATTTGGAGACCATTTACCATACGCCTTGTCCATAGTCCCCAACGGCAATACAGCTTCCCATACCAGATCACCAACGTGGAACTCCTTTGGCTTCACCTTCTTATTATATGCACGAGCCACCTTGGCCTTGTTCTCCTTAATTTTCTCAAGTGACCAAAGTCTAAGTTCCGTCGGATCCTTGATGTCTACGGGAGCTTCTATTCTTGTAGACAGTGTTGGGCCTCCAAGAGCAGAGGTTTGTAGAACAGCAGCAACTTTCCCTTAAGTGGATCACCCAAGGTTTATCGAACTCAGGGAGGAAGAGGTCAAAGATATCCCTCTCATGCAACCCCGCAACCACAAAGCAAGAAGTCTCTTGTGTCCCCAACACACCTAATAGGTGCACTAGTTCGGCGAAGAGATAGTGAAATACAGGTGGTATGAATGAATATGAGCAGTAGTAACGGCGCCAGTAAAATAGCTTGCTGGCGTGTAGTTGATGGTGGTAATATGGTAGCAGTAGTAACGCAGTAAAACAGTAAACAAACAGACGATAGCGATATTTAGGAACAAGGCCTAGGGAATAGACTTTCACTAGTGGACACTCTCAACTTTGATCACATAACGGAATAGATAAATGCATACTCTACACTCTTTTGTTGGATGATGAACACATTGCGTAGGATTACACGAACCCTCAATGCCGGAGTTAACAAGCTCCACAATTCAATGTTCATATTTAAATAACCTTAGAGTGCATGAAAGATCAACATGACTAAACCAAGTACTAACACAGCATGCACACTCGTCACCTTCACACTATGTAGGAGGAATAGATCACATCAATACTATCATAGCAATAGTTAACTTCATAATCTACAAGAGATCATGATCATAGCATACGCCAAGTACTAACACGGATGCACACACTGTCACCATTACACCGTGAAGGAGGAATAAAACTACTTTAATAACATCACTAGAGTAGCACATAGATAAATTGTGATACAAAACACATTGCAATCATAAAGAGATATAAATAAGCACTTCACTACGCCATTCATAACAGTGAATACGTATTCTGTGAAATATAGCCTAAGAGACCCACACGGTGCACACACTGTCACCTTTACACACGTGGGACAAGGAGTCTCCGGAGATCACATAAGTAAAATTCACTTGACTAGCATAACGACATCTAGATTACAAGCATCATCATATGAATCTCAATCATGTAAGGCAGCTCATGAGATTATTGTATTGAAGTACATAGGAGAGAGATGAACCACATAGCTACCGGTACAGCCCCGAGCCTCGATGGAGAACTACTCCCTCCTCATGGGAGACAGCAGCGTTGATGGAGATGGCGGTGGTGTCGATGGAGGAGCCTTCCGGGGGCACTTCCCCGTCCCGGCAGCGTGCCGGAACAGAGACTCCTGTCCCCCAGATCTTGGCTTCGCGATGGCGGCGGCTCTGGAAGGTTTCTCGTACCGTGGCTTTTTCGTATCGAGGTTTTAGGTCTGGGGGCTTCTTATAGGCGAAGAGGTGGCGTCAGAGGGTCGAAGAGGCGGCGACACCATAGGGTGGCGCGGGCCACACCCAGGCCGCGCCGGCCTATGGTCTGGTGGGCCTGTGGCCCCCCTCTGGTCCTTCCCGGGTGTTCTGGAAGCTTCGTGGAAAAATAGGAACCTGGGTCTTGATTTCGTCCGATTCCGAGAATATTTCCTTACTAGGATTTCTGGAACCAAAAGCAGCAGAAAACAGGAACTGGCTCTTCGGCATCTTGTTAATAGGTTAGTTCCAGAAAATGCACGAATATGACATAAAGTGTGCCTAAAACATGTAGGTATCTTCAATAATATGGCATGGATCATAAGAAATTATCGATACGTCGGAGACGTATCAGCATCCCCAAGCTTAGTTTCTGCTCGTCCCGAGCAGGTAAACGATAAACAAAGATAATTTCTGGAGTGACATGCCATCATAAACTTGATCATATTGTAAACATATGTAATGAATGCAGCGATCAAAACAATGGTAATGACATGAGTAAACAAATGAATCATAAAGCAAAGACTTTTCATGAATAGTACTTCAAGACAAGCATCAATAAGTCTTGCATAAGAGTTACTCATAAAGCAATAAATTCTTAGTAAAAGCATTCAAGCAACACAAAGGAAGATATAAGTTTCAGCGGTTGCTTTCAACTTCAACATATATATCTCATGGATAATTGTCAACATAAAGCAATATAACAAGTGCAATAAGTAAACATGTAAGAATCAATGCACACAGTTGATACAAGTGTTTGCTTCTAAGATAGAAAGAATAGGCAAACTGACTCAACAATAAAGTAAAAGATAGGCCCTTCGTAGAGGGAAGCATTGATTGCTATATTTTTGCTAGAGCTTTGGTTTTGAAAACAAGAAACAATTTTGTCAACAGTAATAACAAAGCATATGTATCATGTAAATTATATCTTACAAGTTGCAAGCCTCATGCATAGTATACTAATAGTGCCCGCACCTTGTCCTAATTAGCTTGGACTACCGGGATCATCGCAGTACACATGTTTTAACCAAGTGTCACAAAGGGGTACCTCTATGCCGCCTGTACAAAGGTCTAAGGAGAAAGCTCGCATTTTGGATTTCTCGCTTTTGATTATTCTCAACTTAGACATCCATACCGGGACAACATAGACAACAGATAATGGACTCCTCTTTAATGCATAAGCATTTAGCAACAATTAGTATTCTCATATGAGATTGAGGATATATGTCCAAAACTGAAACTTCCACCATGATTCATGGCTTTAGTTAGCGGCCCAATGTTCTTCTCTAACAATATGCACGCTCTAACCATAAAGTGGTAGATCGCCCTTACTTCAGACAAGACGAACATGCATAGCAACTCACATGATTTTCAACAAAGAGTAGTTGGTGGCGTCCCCAGGAACATGGTTATCGCACAACAAGCAACTTATAAGAAATAAAATGCATAAGTACATATTCAATACCACAATAGTTTTTAAGTTATTTGTCCCATGAGCTATATATTGTAAAGGTAGAGGATAGAAATTTAAAGGTAGCACTTCAAGCAATTTACTTTGGAATGGCGGAGAAATACCATGTAGTAGGTAGGTATGGTGGACACAAATGGCATAGTGGTTGGCTCAAGGATTTTGGATGCATGAGAAGTACTCCCTCTCGATACAAGGCTTAGGCTAGCAAGGTTGTTTGAAGCAAACACAAGCATAAACTAGTACATCAAAACTTACATAAAAGACATATTACAAGCGTTATAAGACTATACATTGTCTTCCCTGTTGTTCAAACACCTCACTAGAAAATATCTAGACTCTAGAGAAACCACTCATGCAAACCAAATTTTAACAAGCTCTATGTATTTCTTCGCTAATAGGTGCAAAGTATATGATGCAAGAGCTTAAACATGAGCACAACAATTGCCAAGTATCAAGTTATTCAAGACATCATACCAGTTACTACATGTAGCATTTTCCGTTTCCAACCATATAACAATTAACGAAGCAGTTTCATCCTTCGCCATGAAAATTAAAAGCTAAGAACACATGTGTTCATACGAACCAGCGGAGCGTGTCTCTCTCCCACACAAGCATTTATTCAAACAAAAACAAAAACAAGAAACATACAGACGCTCCAAGTAAAGTACATAAGATGTGACCAAATAAAAATATAGTTTCAAGAGAAGGAACCTGATAATTTTGTCGATGAAGAAGGGGATGCCTTGGGCATCCCCAAGCTTAGACGCTTGAGTCTTCTTAGAATATGCAGGGGTGAACCACCGGGGCATCCCCAAGCTTAGAGCTTTCACTCTCCTTGATCATATTGCATCATACTCCTCTCTTGATCCTTGAAAACTTCCTCCACGCCAAACTCGAAACAACTCATTAGAGGGTTAGTGCACAATAAAAATTAACATGTTCAGAGGTGACACAATCATTCTTAACACTTCTGGACATTGCATAAAGCTACTGGACATTAATGGATCAAAGAAATTCATCCAACATAGCAAAAGAGGCAATGCGAAATAAAAGGCAGAATCTGTCAAAACAGAACAGTCCGTAAAGATGGATTTTATTAGGGCACCAGACTTGCTCAAATGAAAATGCCCAAATTGAATGAAAGTTGCGTACATATCTGAGGACCACTCACGTAAATTGTCTTAATTTTCTGAGTTACCTACAGAGAATTAGACCCAGATTCGTGACAGCAAAGAAATCTGTTTCTGCGCAGTAATCCAAATCTAGTATTCACTTTACTATCAAAGACTTTACTTGGCACAACAAAACACAAAACTAAGATAAGGAGAGGTTGCTACAGTAGTAAACAACTTCCAAGACACAAATATAAAACAAAATACTGTAGCAAAATAACACATGGGTTATCTCCCAAGAAGTTCTTTCTTTTTAGCCATTAAGATGGGCTCAAGCAGCTTTAATGATGCACTCGCAAGAAATAGTATTTGAAGCAAAAGAGAGCATCAAGAGGCAAATTCAAAACACATTTAAGTCTAACATGCTTCCTATGCATAGGAATCTTGTAAATAAACAAGTTCATGAAGAGCAAAGTAACAAGCATAGGAAGATAAAACAAGTGTAGCTTCAAAAATTTCAGCACATAGAGAGGCATTTTAGTAACATGAAAATTTCTACAACCATATTTTCCTCTCTCATAATAACTTTCAGTAGCATCATGAGCAAACTCAACAATATAACTATCACATAAAGCATTCTTATCATGAGTCTCATGCATAAAATTATTACTCTCCACATAGGCATAATCAATTTTATTAGTTGTAGTGGGAGCAAATTCAACAAAGTAGCTATCATTATTATTCTCATCATCAAATATAGGAGGCATAGTATAATCATAACAAGCTTTATCCTCCATAGTAGGTGGCACCAAAATACCACTATCATTATAATCATCATAAATAGGAGGCAAAGTATCATCAAAGTAAATTTTCTCCTCAATGCTTGGGGGACTAAAAAGATCATGAAAACCAGCTTCCCCAAGCTTAGAACTTTCTATATCATTAGCAACAATGGTATTCAAAGTGTTCATACTAATATGTTCCATGTTTTTTAATTTTCGCCTCAAACCATCCATGTCTTAAATCAGGAAATAGAATAAGAAGCTCACTGTTGTCCATTATGCCAAACTAGTGAAAACAAGAAACAAAAAGATGCAATTGCAGGATCTAAAGGAAATAGCTTCGAGCACTCACACACCGGCAACAGTGCTAGGAAATAGCTTAGTAGTCGGAGGATGTGAATATCTTTTACCTTACCTCCCCGGCAACGGCGCCAGAAAAGTGCTTGATATCTACGGGAGCTTCTATTCTTGTAGACAGTGTTGGGCCTCCAAGAGCAGAGGTTTGTAGAACAGCAACAACTTTCCCTTAAGTGGATCACCCAAGGTTTATCGAACTCAGGGAGGAAGAGGTCAAAGATATCCCTCTCATGCAACCCCGCAACCACAAAGCAAGAAGTCTCTTGTGTCCCCAACACACCTAATAGGTGCACTAGTTCGGCGAAGAGATAGTGAAATACAGGTGGTATGAATGAATATGAGCAGTAGTAACGGCGCCATAAAATAGCTTGCTGGCGTGTAGTTGATGGTGGTAATATGGTAGCAGTAGTAACGCAGTAAAACAGTAAACAAACAGCGATAGCAGTATTTAGGAACAAGGCCTAGGGAATAGACTTTCACTAGTGGACACTCTCAACTTTGATCACATAACAGAATAGATAAATGCATACTCTACACTCTTTTGTTGGATGATGAACACATTGCGTAGGATTACACGAACCCTCAATGCCGGAGTTAACAAGCTCCACAATTCAATGTTCATATTTAAATAACCTTCGAGTGCATGAAAGATCAACATGACTAAACCAAGTACTAACACATCATGCACACTGTCACCTTCACACTATGTAGGAGGAATAGATCACATCAATACTATCATAGCAATAGTTAACTTCATAATCTACAAGAGATCATGATCATAGCATACGCCAAGTACTAACACGGATGCACACCTGTCACCATTACACCGTGCGGGAGGAATAAAACTACTTTAATAACATCACTAGAGTAGCACATAGATAAATTGTGATACAAAACACATTGCAATCATAAAGAGATATAAATAAGCACTTCACTACGCCATTCATAACAGTGAATAAGTATTCTGTGAAATATAGCCTAAGAGACCCACACGGTGCACACACTCGTCACCTTTACACATGTGGGACAAGGAGTCTCCGGAGATCACATAAGTAAAATTCACTTGACTAGCATAACGACATCTAGATTACAAGCATCATCATATGAATCTCAATCATGTAAGGCAGCTCATGAGATTATTGTATTGAAGTACATAGGAGAGAGATGAACCACATAGCTACCGGTACAGCCCCGAGCCTCGATGGAGAACTACTCCCTCCTCATGGGAGACAGCAGCGTTGATGGAGATGGCGGTGGTGTCGATGGAGGAGCCTTCCGGGGGCACTTCCCCGCCCCGGCAGCGTGCCAGAACAGAGACTCATGTCCCCCAGATCTTGGCTTCGCGATGGCGGCGGCTCTGGAAGGTTTCTCGTACCGTGGCTTTTTCGTATCGAGGTTTTAGGTCTGGGGGCTTCTTATAGGCGAAGAGGTGGCGTCAGAGGGTCGAAGAGGCGGCGACACCATAGGGTGGCGCGGGCCACACCCGGGCCGCGCCGGCCTATGGTCCGGTGGGCTCCGTGGCCCCCTCTGGTCCTTCCCGGGTGTTCTGGAAGCTTCGTGGAAAAATAGGAACCTGGGTCTTGATTTCGTCCGATTCCGAGAATATTTCCTTACTAGGATTTCTGGAACCAAAAACATCAGCAAACAGGAACTGGCTCTTCGGCATCTTGTTAATAGGTTAGTTCCAGAAAATGCACGAATATGACATAAAGTGTGCATAAAACATGTAGGTATCATCAATAATATGGCATGGATCATAAGAAATTATCGATACGTCGGAGACGTATCAATCCTCAACGCTATCACTCATCAGGGCTGCATACTCTTCAGTTGTTAAATCATTCTGAAACGTGACACGTCTCGACCCAGCCGTGATCTCCCAGGGTAACACGGCTTCTTGTCCATAGACCAGATGGTATGGCGAGGTTTTCACTGCTCCATGACATGACATGCGATAAGCCCACAAAGCCTCCGATAATACCTCATGCCAACGCCTAGGGTACTCGTCGATCTTTCTCTTAATCAGCTTGATAAGGCTTTTGTTGGACGCTTCAGCCTGCCCATTTGCTTGAGCATAGTATGGGGATGATCGGATCAACTTAATTCCCATGCTCTCGCAGAAATCTCTGAACTCGCGAGAAACGAAAACCGAACCTCCATCGGTCGTGATGGTCTGGGGAATCCCAAATCTGTGGATGACATGCTCTTTCACGAAACTGATAACGTCCTTCGATGCCACAGACTTCATAGGGATGGCCTCCACCCATTTAGTGAAATAATCTGTAATGGCCAAGATACACTCGTGGCCTTTGCTCGATGCAGGATGGATTTTGCCGATCATGTCCATACCCCATCCTCGAAACGGCCAAGGCTTGATGATAGGGTTCATTGCTGATGCGGGTACCATCTGAATGCTCCCAAACTTCTGACATGCTTGACACCCTTTATAGTAACTGAAACAAACCCTCAAGCATGGTGGGCCAGTAAAACCCTGATCGCCTGATCAACCACTTCATCTTATTAGCCGATTGATGAGTTCCACAGGCGCCCTCATGTACTTCGTGTAAGAGCCGATTTGCCTCGGCTGTTCCCAAACATTTGAGAAGTAACCCTTCCAAGGTCCTGTAGAACATGTCATCTCCGATAAGGACATACTTCATAGCTTTGTACCTTATCCGTTTAGGTGCCCCCCGAGCCGGATCTTTCAAGTAATTGAAGATATCGGCTCTCCAATCATCTGGCTCCATGAAATGTATCTGGACATCGGCTCCTTCCACTGTCTCCTTATAGCCTGACGCCATCCGTGCAAGATCGTTCGCCTCTGTATTCTGCGACCTCGGGACCCAGTTGAAGTTTATGTACCTGAACTGTGTCATCAGCTCGCGGCAATGCATCCATAACGGGAAGAGCGACTCGCTCTCACACTTGTATTCGTCCGTGAGCTGGGAGATTACCAACTTTGAGTCGCCAAAGAGTTCCACTGCTTCTGCCCCGGCTTCAATTAGCAACTCCATCCCCTTACGTACTGCTTCATACTCAGCAACATTATTGGTGCAAGGGGTAGATAGCCTCGATGGAGAAGGTGTAGGTTGCCCCCGGGCGACACGAGTAGGATGCCGATGCCGCAACCATCATCGCAAACTGACCCATCGAAGAACATGGCCCATGCACGTATAGACAGTGCTGCTATATTAGTGTTGATCCGTTCAGCGATTAGATCGGCCAATGCCTGTCCTTTGATTGCTCTCGCAGGTTGATACCGGAGATCCAATTCCGATAACGCAAACATCCATTTACCGAGTCGGCCTTTCAAAACAGGAGCTGACAGCATGTGCTTGATGACGTCTGATTTGCAAATGATGACGATTTCTGCCGTCGAAAAGATGTGACGAAGCTTGGTGCAGGTAAAAAATAGGCAGAGGCACAACTTCTCGATCTCCGGGTACCTCGTCTCCGCATCCAACATCCTTCTGCTGAGGTAGAAAGCAACTCTTTCCATGCCATCATAGATTTGCACTACCACTGAGGCGATAGAAGTATCGGCTACTGATAGGTAAATATAGAATAGCCTGTCTTGCTGGGGCGGAACCAACACGGGTGGCTTCGTTAGATACTCTTTAATCTCATCAAACGCTCGCTGTTGCTCTGCCCCCCAGTGGAACTCCTCATCAGGTTTGATTTTTACCAACCCCATAAACGGCTCAATTCGTCCTGACAGATTAGAGATGAACCTTCTGACGAAATTGATTTTGCCGATGAGACTTTGGAGTTCCTTCTTGGTGGTAGGTGGCTTCATTGTTCGCACTGCCTCTTGACTTTTCAGGCCGATCTCAATTCCACGTTCATGAACTAGGAAGCCCAGGAATTGACCGGCCGTCACACCAAAAGCACACTTCTTTGGATTCATTCTAAGTCCGAACTTTCTAGTTCGGTCCAGGATGCGTCGCAAATCCTCCAGGTGTCCTTCCACTGAGACAGACTTGACCACCACGTCATCAATGTAGATCTCCACCAACTTGCCGATCAGATCATGAAAGATGTAATTCATGGCTCGTTGGTACGTTGCACCGGCATTCTTCAACCCAAATGTCATAACCACATACTCGAACAAGCCCACCGAATCTGGTACTCTGAAGGCCGTCTTGTGTATATCTTCTGGAGCCATGAAAATCTGGTTGTAACCGGCATTGCCATCCATGAAGCTTAAAACCTTATGACCAGCCGCTGCATTGATCAACGTCTCAGCTACCGGCATAGGGTACTCATCCTTCGGAGTGGCTCTGTTGAGATCGCGAAAATCTATGGCGACGCGCCATCGGCCGTCCTTCTTCTCCACAGGTACGATGCTAGATATCCACTCAGCATACCTGCATGGCCTGATGAACCCGGCGCTCAACATCTTCTCAATCTCCTTCTTGACTTCTTCTAGAATTTCGGCCTTCATCTGCCGTGCTCGTTGCTGGAACGGCCGAAATATCTTCTTAAGAGGTAGCCGATGCTCAATGATGCTCCTGTCTAGCCCGGGCATCTCTGTATAATCCCAGGCAAAACAATCTGGGTACTCTTTCAACAAAGCTATCATCAGGCCCCTCAGATGCGGATCTAACTTTTTGCTGATAAAAGTTGGTCGTGGCTTATCCCCAGGACCAATGTCGATTTCTTCTAGCTCGTCAGCTGACGTAAACCCATACCCTAGCTTTCCGTCGCCTGTTAGATCGACGTTGAACACAGGCAGAACGTATGGTGAGGATAATTTTGGCCGATTGCTGGAATCGGCCTCCATGTTGATTGAATTGCTCAATGAAGGTTTACAACTTGCATGTGCTCCCTTACAGGAGGGAGTCTTCCTGCTACGACTACGTGACATGTTTGACGTGAGATCCTTACTTTTTATTTTTTGGGGCCGATCGCATGGATCGGCCTTGCCACGTATGTCGATGGATGTTGCTCCTGTTACACTATCAGGCCGGTGGATAAGACCAGCCTCACCCCGTTTTTTGTCACCTCGATGCGATCACAGCCGTCCAAACTGATTCCAGAGAGCGGCTCTTGGTCTTCCGAGTCCCAAATGTTCATGCCGGCTATCGAGACGTCGATCGAGTCATCTGCATGCACAACTTCTACGTCGTCTCCATCCCACTGTATCAGACATTGGTGCATTGTAGATGGAATGCAGCAGTTGGCGTGAATCCAATCCCTTCATAGGAGGGCAGCGTAGGTGCTCTTGCTGTCGACGATGAAGAATGTTGTTGGGATTGTCTTTCGGCCTATGGTTAGATCCACGTTCAGGACACCTTGCGTCCTTGATGCTTGGCCGTTGAAGTCGTTTAGTGTGACGTTGGTCTTGATCAGATCGGCACTAGAGCGTCCCAGACGCCGTAGCATGGAATATGGCATTATATTGACCGTTGCTCCCGTGTCAACCAACATCCTGCCGACGGGCTGCCCATTGATGTAACCCTTTAGGTACAGGGCCTTCATGTGTTTGTAGCCCTTCTCCCGTGGCTTTTCAAAGATGATGGGTTGTGGACCGCAGTCAAACTGTGCTATCGGCACTTCTTCAGTTCCTGGGGCACGAAACTCTGATGGAAGGAAGAACACCATGTTTGTGCCAGCCGATGTACCCACATCGGCTTTTTCTTGCTTGGGACGCCAAACTTTCTTTGGTGGACGAGTCTCTTCGTCCAAAGTCTGCTGAATTTTCACGGCCAGATCGGGCCGCGCTTTCCTCAACGTGTGCAAGTATCGCGCTTCGGCTTGCTCCAAGCTACGTAGCCGCTGAACCCTACGCTTTTGGGAGTGGCTGAGTCCATCGGGGCACCACCTTGGCCGGTGGTACCTATCCTCTTCTTCATCTTCTGACTCCTCAAAGTCTTCATCGTGAGAGGACTCTGCACGTTTGTTCCGTGGCGGGAGAGGTCCTAGACGCTTGAAAACTGAAACTTCCCCTGCATCCTTCTTGCGGCGTCTACACTCCGGGCAGTTGTCGATTGTAGGCAATCGGCTCATCCCTGAGTCCCAGCAATGTTTAAAGAAGGGACAGTCCCAGTGTCTATCCATGTCTTCCTGCTCCCTTGACCTCTCCTTAACGCGGCGCTCGCGTCCTTCGTCGTCTCTGTCGTGCCGACGGTACCTCCCTTTATCTTCATCAGACCGATTGTATCTCTCGTCGTTTCTGTCGTACTGCCGACGTCGGTCATACTGATATTCATATTTGTTGAGGAGGTGCGTGGAAAGTGGTTTTTGGTATCGCACGCTTCTCACTTGTTCCTTGGTGAGGTACCGCTTATCATCATATCGGGGCCGGTCGCGTGGATCGGCCTCCTCCTTTTCCTTTCCGCGGGAGTGACCGCTTTCCTCTTTATCCTTGCCATGGTGGCGCACAGGCCCTGCCATGTTAACATCAAACGAGAAATCCAGTCGACGCCTTGCGGAGTGGCTAGCTTCCACCATGTTGACGCCAGGGAACGGATGCGTGTCCACTTTCATGGCAAACTGTCCGAAGAGCAATCGGCCTTGTTCTATCGCCATTTGGATCTGCTGACGAAACACCTTGCAGTCATTGGTGGTATGGTTGAACGAGTGATGCCATTTGCAGTACGGCCTCCCGTTCAACTCTTGTGATGTAGGGATTTTATGGCCTTCGGGCAACTTCAGCTGTTTTTCCTTAAGCAATAGATCGAAAATCTGCTCAGCTTTGCTCAAATCGAAGTCAAACCCTTTTGCAGGCCCTTGTGGTTTTACCCATTTGCAGGACACGGTGTTTGCCCCCCGAGCCCACTCAGCTACAGCCACCTCTAGGTCTGGTGCAGGATCTTCAGTTTCTTCCATCTCAACCAGGCCTACCGGACGCTTGAACTTGTCTTGGTAAAATTCAGGGTGCCGCTGCTCATACGATGTGAGTTTCTGCACCATGTGCGACAATGAACTGTACTCTGCTTGGGATAAGATCCTTGATCGGCGTTGCGAGGCCCAATACTGCCAGATCGATTGCTTCCTTCTCAGATAAACGAACCGAATAACATCGGTTCCTGACAGTCCTGAAACGTTGGATGTATTTAGACACTGTTTCTCCCCGCTTCTGCCGCACCTGTGCTAGATCGGCAATGCCAGCTTCGGTAGCATCTGAGTGATATTGCACATGAAACTGCTCCTCTAGCTGCTTCCATGTGCGGACTGAGTTTGGTGGCAACGAGGTGTACCACCCAAAGGCTGATCCCGTGAGAGATTGTGCGAAAAACCTCACACGTAACGGGTCTGATACTGAAATCAAGCCCAGCTGCGCCAAATATCGGCTTACGTGCTCTATTGAGCTAGATCCTTCTGCTCCATTGAATTTTGAGAATTCAGGGAGCCGATATTTGGGTGGCAGCGGGATCAGGTCGTACTCGTCGGGGTACGGCTTGGAATAGCCGATTGTTTTCCTCTTCGGCAAGATGCCGAACTGGTCTCTCAAGATGGTGTTGATCTGTTCCATGGTATTAGCTGTAGGGACCGAGCCCTCATGACTCGTTCCAGTAGCATATTTAGCTAACCATGCTTGTTTGTCAGCGTCTGCTCCAGAAATCCCTGTTGGTGCGATCTGGCTTGTGCGCGCCAAGGCATTGCAGTCCGGCACGTATGTGCACACGTATCCATGTGGGATCTCCTTGGGCGGCTCATATAGGAATTGGCAATCGCTAGGATCGCCTCCAACCTTGTAGACGACGTACGCCGGCGAACCCGGCGGCTCTGGTGCTGCAAGCGCGAATGGTAGCGGCGGTCTGATTTGGAGCGGTATCTCTCCATGGTGAGTCCCTAGGGTAGGTCCCACCGGGCGTGCCAATGTGTTGCGGTCAGAAACCCACCGGCGAGCAGCGACGGGCAACATAGTAGAGCCGGGAGGCTCCCAGGATTGCGGTTGACCCTGGTCCCTCGGGCGACGGCCCGCAATGCCTTCTGGCACACGTCCTGGTGCTTACGAGGGCGTGCCACCTGACCTATACCTGGTCAGGAAGGTGATGGATTGCTTCGACTAGTTTCCTGCATGGCAAACACGTAAACATTAAATACGAGCCCCAATCGGCTCTTAAGTTGTTCTGTGGATCGGCTCAAAGAGCCGATTGCCCCATGGTTCATGTTAGATTTATAAGGACATGGGGATCATGCTTTATCAATATCAAGCTAAACTAATCTACGATAGTCTAGGGTTTTCACCGTATAATCGGAACATCCTATGCGTAATTGAGCCTAGCAGATACGTAAGATGATGGAAAACCAACCCTAAAGAGGCCTAAAAACCAACGTGAAGTTGATCCCCGGAACAATCCCTCTAGAGCTTAATAAACCACACCTTACGCACTACCGGATCCTTCAACCCGTTTATAAGGCCTAACCATACGGATATCAAACCAATCCTTGAAGAACAAGGAGCAACTATAACAGATTAGATCTACTAAATAACGAACAAGCAAGATGCTGCCCTTACACCTAAAATAGGTGTAAGGGCAGCTAGATATCAAGGGGTAGCGTAGCTAAACAAGTACATCGTGAAAACATCGACGTTAACCCCAAAACACCTAAGATAAGGGTGTTGCTCGCCATCAAAAAGGCTTCAGCACGAGCAACACCAACAACGAATAAACTTATACTGCCTAGATCGCAAGATGCGATCTAGGCAGCATGTTGCTTACCCGGGAGAAACCCTCGAAACAAGGGGTGGCGATGCGCCTAGATTGATTTGTTGTGAACGTGATCGTCCTCCTTTCTCAATAACCCTAGATACATATTTATAGTCCGTAGACTTTCTAACTTGGGAATAAACCCAACCGTGTACGAGCTAAACTCTATCTCTTAATTCTAACCGACACGTAACCTACTACATTTACAGATACACGGGCAATCTTGCCCAAAACTTCTTGTACAAGGCCGGTTCGGGAATATCTTCCGTGCATATCCTCTAAGCCCATTTAATCACAGCCCATCTCCAGACTTGGTCAAATTATGGTGATAACAGATGAGCACAGTAACAAGTTTTCCCTCAGTAATAAACCAAGGTTTAATCGACAACTAGGAGAATTGTGTGACTTCTGAAGGTGTTGCTATCTGACTTGTGGCAGAGCGCACTACCGGCATCAGGAACAATGTGGAACCTGCACACAACACAACCAAAATACTTTGCCCCAACTTACAGTGAGGTTGTCAATGTCACCGGTTTTGCTAAACATAAAGTATTAACTGTATAGTGTGGAAAGAGATGTTTGTTTGCAATGGAATTAAAGAGAATAGTGCTTGCAGGAAGTAAACAGAACATGATGATTGTATCAATGTAAAAGAAAGGACCGGGGTCCACAGTTCACTAGAGGTGTCTCTCCATAAGATAAATAACATGATGGGTGAACAAATTACAGCTGGGCAATTGACAGAATAAAGACCATACATGACAAGATGATTACTATGAGATTCGTTTGGGCATTACAACATAATACATAGACCGTAATCCAACTGCGTCTATGACTAGTAATCCACCTTCAGGTTATCGTCTCAACCCCTTCCAGTATTAAGTTGCAAGCAACAGATTATCGCATTAAGCAATGTGTGTAAAGTAAACAATAGAATTATCCTTAGACAAAACATTGTTGTTTTCTCCCTAGTAGCAACATCACATCTACAATCTTAGAAGTTATTGTCACTCTTCCAGAAAACTAGAGGCATGAACCCACTATCGAGCATAAGTACTCCCTCTTGGAGTCACAAGCATTTACTTGGCCAGAGTATCTACGAGGAACAGAGAGCATGCATGATCACAAATAACATATGACAAGTATATAATCGATCTCAACATAGTATTAAATATTCATCGGATCCCAGCAAACACAACATGTAGCATTACACAAAGATGATCTTGATCATGACAGGCAGCTCACAAGATCTAAACATGAGGCACAAATTTTAGAAGACAACCATCTAGCTACTGCTATGGACCCGTAGTCCAGGGATGAACCACTCACGCATCACTTCGGAGGTGGGCATGGCGATGTAGAGGCCTCCAGTGATGATCTCCCTCTCCGGCAGGGTGCCGGGAAGAGCTTAAGAACCCTCCCGAGCTAGGGTCGGCGATGGTGGCCGCGACATAAATTTTCGTGGATTGAGGCTCAGGTGTTTAGGTTTATCCCGAGATCGTGAATAAATAGGCGGAAGGGCGAGGTCGGTGGACGCCTGGGGGCCCACACCACCACTTGGCGCGGGCCACCCCTGGCCGCGCCAAGGCCTGGTGTGGCCGCCCTCTAGCGCCTCTTCGTCTCTCCTCCAGACATCGTCTTCGTTACGGAAAAATAAGATCTTCGGCTTTTGTTTCATCCAGTTCTGAGAATATTTCTTGTACAACTTTTCTGATATACTAAACAACAGAAAACAAGAAACTGACACTGTGGCATCTTGTCAATAGGTTAGTGCCGGAAAATGTATAAAAGTGCAACGAAGTGTAAACAAAACATATATAAATTGGTGTAAAACAAGCATGGATCATCAAAAGTTATAGATACATTTGAGACGTATCAAGCATCCCCAAGCTTAACTCCTTCTCGTCCTCGAGTAGGTAAGTGATAACAAAAATAATTTTTGAGGTGACATGAAGCCAACACAATCTTGATCAAGTTATTGTAAAAGCATTGTGAGCTAGGATCTAAGTACTGTAAACTTAGACATGAAAGGTATAATTTTAACAATAGAACTTAGCAACTATTTGTTTATGAGCATAGAGAAAACATAGCAAAGTGGTACTCAGCTTGTCCTTTATGAAGTAGCAAAACATAAATGCCAGGACACCTTTAAAGAACAAAGGGTGACTAGATACAAGTAATTTAAGAACAAGTAATATCATAATCATAAATCAATCAATAATGAATTTTGGGACTATGCACATTCTACTCAGAATGACAACTATGCTCTCTTAATTGGTGCATAAAGCAAGAAGATGAAGACTCAACATAAAAGTAAAAGAAAGGCCCTGCGCAGAGGGAAGCAAAATTACTCATGTGTTAGAGCTTTTTATTTTGAATGCAATAGGAGTGTTGAAAATATGTATTTTGAGAGGTATGCATGTCTATGTCAACGAATGGCATCAAATGATTTATCATCCTTTCATATAGTGACCTCAAGAGCAGCTCCCATGTAGTTCTCCAATGCACACCATTATTTAGGATCTCTCCAGTACATAATGTGCGGAGAATTATTTGTTTATTTATTTATTTTATATTTTATTTGGGATGGGCACCCAGTTGCCTTGCTCTTTTTGCAATATTATGGACCAACACACTATGCATGCTAGTCATAGAATGAAGTCATGAAAATACAATAAACCATTCAATACTTCCTCATGATTTAAGAACAAAACAGAAAACATGTAATAATGTTTGAAGGTTTGAAGAAGGTAGCACACAAGCAATCCACTTTGGAATGGCAGCGAAATACCACATATAGGCATGTATGGTAGACACAATTGGCAACTTTGGTTTTTAGTGGTTGGATGAACGAGTAGAGCTCATACTCAGTACAGGCGAAGGCTAGCAAAAGACTGGGAGCGACCAACTAACAATAATGGTCATAATCATGCATAGCAACAAAACATTATTAATCAAAGCATGAAGTGATATTACAAGTAAAAAACTAAATAATCATAGAGGCTTTAGTTGACTGGTTTGTAGTCATAACATGATGTAAACATGTGCCAAGTCAACCCAATATAGCATCAAAGGAGAATACCACAATATTATGCTTTGTATGATCGAAACAACACATGATTCTTTCAATGGCACATTAAGAACTCTCAGCTATTTGAGACAAGTCATGCTACAACAATAAATACTAAGCATATAATAAGAATAACATCCAACATGACATGCCAATGTCTATGCCACAGTCTTAGACAAGCTTCCTTTTGCATCACTATAAACATGAAACATTTTACTCGTCTCCAACACCAATCAATTTATTTGAAACAAATCTCATAGATAATAATCAATAATACTAGAGAGATAATCATACATAAATAAATAAAACTAAAAATATCTGAACAAAATAATAATGGAAAACCAAGAGCTAAACGCAATATTAGCAAACTAGAACACCCGCAGAACAATAAGAGCGAAAACTACAGTGTTCTATGCAATTAAAATGGAGTGTGTCATTCTCCAAAACAAATATGCTGGGATCCAACCATATGCTACAACAAACAAAACTAAACTAAACTAAAAACAAAAATAAAGACGCTCCAAGAACAACACATAGCATATGAAGCAATAAAAATATAGCGTCTAGAAAGATGACATGATGCTTTGTTGATGAAGAGGGGATGCCTTGGGCATCCCCAAGCTTTGACGCTTGTACCTCTTGGATATTTCTTGGGGTTACATGGGCATCCCCAATCTTGAGCTTTTGTCCATTCATCTCATTACTGCATTGTTCTCTCCCTACACTTGAAAACTTTCTTCATACAAAACTTCACACAATTCTTATTAGCAGCATTAGTGTAATCAAAATAAACAAATCCACTTGGGTTCAGTTCTAACATATATCAAACATCCATTAAAACATTGGATACTGTAGAAACTTCTTCAAAAAGCGCTTTCCTCAAAATAACTCAAAAAGAAAGAGATTAAGAGGCAAATGCAAATAGTGGCAGAAATCTGTCAAAACATAATAGCAGGTAAAGATCGATTTTTTTTGGAAAATATTCTGTTACTCAGATCAAAAAATGTTCAACTAACGAAAGTTATATAATAACCTGAGGCATATCCTCAAAAATTGGAAGCTCAAAGCTACGTTCTGGCTGGGAATACGAATTTTATCGTGACAGCACAGAATCTATTTCAGGACAGCAACTTCCCCAAATCTTACTTTCTTCCTATTAGAGGCTATTCTTGGCACCAAAACGAAATAAAAATGATAAGGAGAGGTTATTACAGATTTAATAACTTACATGACTCAACAAAAGAAAAATTACAGAAATAAACATGGGTTATCTCCCAAGAGTGCTTTTGTTTAACGCCTTTCAGCTAGGCGCAGAAAAAGAGCTAGCATCAAGTATTATCAAGTGAAGAAGCATCAACATCATAACTTGTTATAATAATAGAATAATAAGGTGACTTCTTTCTTTTTCTACGGAAGTGTTCCATACCTTTCTTGAGTGGGAATTGATATTTAATAATCCCATCTCTCATATCAATAGCAGCACCAACATTTCTAAGAAACGGTCTTCCCAAAATAATTGGACAAGAAGCATTGCATTCAATATCCCAAACAACAAAATCAATGGGGAAAAAGTTATTATTAACCATAATAAGAACCTTATTAACTCTCCTTAAAGGTTTCTTTGTAGCAATATCAACAAGATGAACATCCAAATAACATTATTCCAACGGTGGCAAATCAAGCATATCATAGATTTTTTTAGGCATAACAGAAATGCTTGCACCAAGATCACATAAAGCATTGCAATAAAAGCCATCTACTTTCATCTTAATGATGGGCTCCCAGCCATCTTCTAACTTTTTAGGAATAGAAGCTTCACGTTTTATTTTCTCATCTCTAATTTGCTCAAGAGCATTTGTAATATGATTTGTAAAATCCATATTTATAGCACTAGCATTAGGAATTCTAGCAAGCTTTTGTAAGAACTTAATTACTTCGGAGATATTGCAATAAATCAAAATCAAAGTCATTATTATCAAAGGTAAAAGTACTATTGTCTCCCATACTCTGAAAAGTTTCAGCACACTTATCAGAAACAGTTTCAGTGGTTCTAGGCAATTTTGTAGAAGGAGTGGGGACATTTTCTACACCAACTATTTTACCATTAATAGTAGGAGGATTGCTAGAATTTGAGGTTTCAGTATTACTAGTGGTGGTAATTGTACAAACCTTAGTCATATTCTTACTTCTAGCAATTTCATCTTCTCTTTCCCACCTACCATGTAATTCCGCTAACATCCTAACATTGTCACCAATTCTAACTGGAATGGCATTCAAAGTTTTACTTTCTTTAACATCATGAGGCATAACCTTTAATTTAATAAATTCAACATCAAGTGCAAGGCTATCAACTTTAGAAGCAAGAACATCAATTTTGCCAAACTTTTCCTCAACAGATTTATTAAAAGCAGTTTGTTTACTAATAAAGTCCTTAAGCATGACTTCAAGATCAGAGGGTGCACTTTTATTGTTGCTATAGGAATTACCATAATAATTGCCATTAGCATTACCATTATTAGAAGGATATGGGCTATAATTGTTACTACCAAAATTATTCCTATAAGCATTGTTGTTGAAATTGTTGCTTTTAATGAAGTTCACATCAACATGCTCTTCTTGAGCAACCAAAGAAGCTAACGGAATATTATTTAGATCAACATGAGCTTCCATTAACAAGCATAGTGACGTGGGCATTACCCTTCGGGTAACCAACGTTGTCCTATCCTGTATTGACTATTTGGAGGCCCATGAAGGCACTTGGAGGCAAGGCGGCCCATCCGGGTGGCGCACCAGAGGATTCCTTGACGAGCAAGACAAAGAGGCGGCCGAATAAGGAAAGATTAGATTTAAAACTATTGTAAACCTAGTCGTACTCGATTAGACCTTTTGAGACCTGGCCTCCTATATAAAGGCCGGGAGAGGGGCTATCGAGGGACACAATCAATCTTAGCCACCAAAAGCTTAGAGCTAGGTCACCATAGAACTTAGCCATCTCGAAGAGATCTCAGCCGAACTATTCGGCACCCCATTGTAACCCATTATCATCATAATCAAGAACAGACAGGCAGGACGTAAGGGTTTTACCTCATCGAGGGCCCCGAACCTGGGTAAATCGCTCTCCCCGCTTGTCTGTGAACCGATGTCTCGTGTCAGCTTGCAGGATTCCATCAACCCTAAGCCCCTATCGGAGGGCATTGCCGAGGAGCACCCTCGACAATTGGCGCCGTCTGTGGGAACCCTGTCGGCACAAGATCGGTCATCGGTAGATCCAGTCATGTCACCGGCAACTTCATCGGCAACTTCATCGACATCGTCATCACCAAACCTGGGAAGCCCGATTCGATTCGGCTCCTATGAATTCACCCCGCACAGCGATTCCTCCCGCTCAATCTTCTCAGATCTACAAGGAAACATGGAGATGACCTTCGGCAGCGTCCACTACAACGTCAATGCGGAAGGAATCCTTCGGCTGCTGGAGTCGCCCACTTCCGAATCGACGAGTCCAAGCGCGTCATCATCACTCGACCTTTCGGCTGGTCTGACAGGCTCGACGAGTTCGCCCGCGCCCTCGACTCCCCGTTCGGCGTCCTCCATATGTCGGTAGGATCCGATAATCCCTCATCTTCGGAGTTAACTTCGTACTACTGTTTGAACTGCGACACCAGGCACGAGCTAGGATCGAGCGACACACCGTTCATCTGCAATGCCCAGTATTCGTCGGGAGAGGACAGTGTCGACAGTATCGTCCAAGGAACCACCCGGAGAACGGCACACCACCAGGTTTATGTCGCCAATAACACGGGAAACACAAGGCACAGAGGAGACGGAGATCATACTCCTCGTTCCAGTAGACGAGCAAGTTTCGAAAACAGCGCCAGCAACCACAACATCGACTACACCATCGCAGACGAGGAGTGGGCAGCAGCCAAAGCAGCAGTACTTAACAACACGCCGCTCCCCACATGAACCTCGGTTGGAACCCTCAATGCCTATCGCTCTATAATAGAGAAAAACCGGGAGTACCTATCGAAATAGCAAGCCACCCTCGAGAGACGCCTATCTGCGGCAGACCGATCCAGCGAACGACGAAGAGGCTCACAAGGGAGCACCTCTCGAAATACTCAGGGGGCAGGCAAGCACCGGTCGAGACTATCCAGGCTTTCGGAAGACGACACTAGAGAAATAACGTCGAACCTGACCAAGTCCTTTATGACCACGGACACCGCGGGCATGCCACGGCCGAAAACCGTTGCAGGAGCAACAACCAACCTCGCTGCATACCTCATCAACCAGCGCCCTGAAGGATCCATGGCTCAAGCTCACCGAGGCGCCCTAGAAAGTCTCGCGATATTGGGAAATAATCTAGTTCCGCAAAAGGAAAAGACCACGTTACAGGCTAGTGGCTCAAAGCATCATGCGAGAGATGCTCGAGATGAAATCACCCAGAGCAGGATCGACAAAGCGAGGCGACGACGCGCTGCTAGGGAGGAGAATGAAAGTGATTCTTCGGATGAGAATCAGGAGTACGACGGCGAGCTCAGGGGAGCCGACTGTTTAAGTTACAAAATCCGCGAGGCGATGCCACCCAAAAATTTCAAGCCCACCCCTACTGACGCTGCCAAATACGATGGGCAGCAGGAGCCAAGATCTTGGATAGACGACTACCTGCAGACTGTGATTCTGCATAAGGGGAACCAGATAGCAGCAATGCAGTGCTTGCAGCTTTACCTAAAGGATTCAGCGCGGGCCTTGCTAAGGGGGCTGCCGAAGGGTTCCATCAAATCATGGGACGACCTAGTAGATGCCTTCGTTGCCAATTTCCAAGCAACGTACAAAAGACCCGTCGGGATTGAAGAGTTACGGAATTGCCAGCAAAAATAGAAGGAATCGATGCGCTCATACATCGGGAGATTCACCAAACTCCTAAACGCAGCCGAAGATGTATCTGTCGACAGAGCAATCGACGCTTTCAGTGATGGCGTCCGACGTGAAAGCTACATAGAAGAACTCGGACGCAAAAAGCCAAAAACCATAACCAAGTTAATGGAAATCGCCAATAGCTGGGCTGATGGCGATGACAACGTGCGAAGGCCACGACAGCGCAGTGACGACGAAGACGATGACCAGCCGAAGCACGACTCGGGAGGTCGAATGGATCGTCACAAGAGAAGGAAGAACCACAGCTATGACGACAACAACCTGGTAGCCGCAGGATACTCCGATCGGCAAGACGATCGATATGACGATAGAAGAGACGATCGACAGGACGGTAATCGGAACAACTCTGGGAACCGTGGCAATTATAAACCACGGCAGCAGAGGACTCCCGAATTGCCCTATGCTGAGCAGATCAACGCTCCCTGTTATTTGCACTCGTATGTTGATTCTAAGGATGGTAAAACGAAGTCGAGCCACTTGCTCAGGGACTGTCGGCAGTTCATTGACATGCACAAACTCATCCAGCAGGCAGGCCAGCAACCACCACCACCACCACCTCCACCGCAGCATCAAGTCCAGCAGGCTCAACCTGATCAACCCAACGAGGCGTTTCCACCACCACGTGGGCAGATGAGCATGATCCATAGGACAGGTGTCTCGAGAAGAGAAATGAAGAAGCTCACCCGAGAGATTAACCTGGCAGAAAGCATCATGGCAAACATTCCCGAGTATGTCGAGTGGTCCTCTCAGAACATTACGTTCAGTCGAGTAGATCACCCGATGACCATACCAAAACCAGGACACGCTGCCTTAGTAGTCGAGGCACTAATCGGGGGGTTCAAGATGAGCAAAGTCTTCATGGATGGTGGAAGCGGGTTAAATCTGATATTCGTCGACACAATCAAAAGTATGGGGATCACCATGAGGATGCTAGAAGAAACAGACACTTGCTTCCACGGGATCCTTCCAACTGCACCGGGCTACTCTCTTGGCAAAGTTTACCTGAACGTCGTCTTTGGCAAGACCGACAATTTTAGGAAGGAAAAGATCGAGTTTGAAGTAGTGAACTGGGAGTCACAGTATCACGCTATACTCGGGAGACCAGCTTATGCCAAGTTCATGGCTGTGCCGCACTACACATACCTCAAGCTGAAAATGCCTAGGAACAACGGGACAAACATCACGGTCTATGGAAGTTTTTCACGCTCGGACAATTGTGATCGCGACTTTCAGAGGATTGCTGCAAAGTATGGGTTAAAACAAGAAATTATCGATCTCCCACCCAAGTTATCGATACGGGAAATTAAGGAGGAGAAACATGTTAGGGAGACCAAGAAGAAGCCAGACGACCTTGCTCCCGAAGCTTCGACAGCAAAAATCTCGGCAGTTGATGGCACAACAGTCTTACAAGACAGCAAGACATTGGCAATCGCTATCGAGACCCCCACTGCAGTCAACGACGCTTCAAATACCGTTAACGCGGTAGACAAGCCTGAAGATAAGAAGAACCCCTTCCTTGCTTAAAATAGTCAAATAATGTTTATCTTTCTCTTTCACTTTCAGCAGGGCTTCCCCTGTTTTACGCCCTTTAGTACCGTGTTTACCTTATTAATGAGAACTTCAGTTTGATCCCTTGATAAGCATGCAGTAATTTGGAGCACTTAATCCGCATCATCGTAACCTTTGCTTACACCCCTCGGTGAACGATGGTGCAATGTAGTACGCGACAAAAGGTTGTGTTCCGAAAAAGCCTCTACGAGTGCTAAAGGATGCAAAAAAAAACAAGGGCGATGACCTTTCCCTCTGCTATAGATGCCTCTACGAGTGCCGAAAATAGCAAGAATTTGGAAATATACATAATACAACCCACGTTCGATATTTTACTTATGAAAATATCAAAGAACAACGGGCTCATCGGCAGAATCACTGCACCCGAAATATTCGGGAGTGACTGTCGAAACATACATCGGTTGAAAGCAAAGTTGCACATACAACGGGTTTAGCAAGACCTGCAACACGAGCTGATCACTCAAACGTTTGCTGACCAACGAATACGAAAAACGTTTAAACGGACAATTAAGATTTGCTCCCTCAAAACTTGCCAACGGCATCAACACGGTAAAAATACATATACATGTATCTACCGAATAAAAAGTCTCGGCTAAACAATCCTAACACTTGGATGAAGTAGCCAAAATAATCTATTTACAAAACAGCCCTAATCTCTGAAATCACCCTTGCGAAGTTTATCTTTCCTCAGGTACCTTCGAATACTCCTCAAGCTTGTCGACAATTATATTGGCAGGCAGCAATACCTTCGGATACAGAGTCTCCAAGTCACCAACCGCGTTGGCGATAGCTAGCAGATTCGCTGAGGGGTAACGTGCAAGCACAAGGGCAAGTGTAAACCTGGCCCCTGCGAAGACCTGAGCTCGCACCAAGTCTCGAATCTTCTTGGTATTCCCAAACTCAGACATCAGAGTCAGCAGCGTAGGGGGAATCGCGTTTAAAGGGAACACAGTCCTCCAAATTACCCTCAGGGCTTTATAACACTTGTCGAAGAAATGGTGGACTTGTTGAACCCGATCCTGAAATTGTGCGACAGCCGAAGCCTTCGACTGTTCCCGCCAGAAAATTTCTTCGGCTGATGACAGCTGGGTCAATGCATGCACATGTTCGTAAATTCGCTTGTTCTCTTCCGCACGGTTCAAAGCTATGACCTGGCAAAGAAATCTATGAAGGTTAGACAAGGCATTGTTGACAAAAGAGTGCAAGGACCAAGGAACTTACAGTTCAAACTCTCGGTAGCTTTATGCAGTTCAGTAAGAGCGTACCGCTCCACTTCGGCTGCAATCTCGCTCTTCTTATTGACAATAGCAGCTAAGGCATAAGTGCTGCCCAGATCCTTTTCCATCTGAGTGATCCGATCCTTCATACGTTGGATTCGGTCACCTTCAGGAACAGCACCCGAAGAGTCATCGACAAATGCGGGCACTGGGAAAACCTGCAAGAAACAGTGTTAAAAGGGATGACGGATCGAGTCAATTCGAGCATCCGAAGTAACTCCCATCGGGAGAAGTACAAGTAAAAATGTCATAATAAAGGTGTACTAGCAACATTGCTAGCACGGAGTTTATTACAAATATAAGTTTTGCAACAGAACAATGTTTCACATCAGAACGAAGAAAAGCTTGTTACAAATATCAAAGGGCTTGGGTCTGTGTCGATAAACTGGGGCCAGCCGATGTCTTCCTTGACGAAACCAGTTCAAGGAGCTGGCGAGCACACTTAAGGGCAGACGTTTTGAAGACGCTTAAATCAATAAGCTGCCCATCTTGCTCTTTCGGCAGCTCCTTAGTCATTTCTTCGATGTCAGCCTTAAAGCCGTGACCCATCATAAGTTGGAAGGCAAGGAGGGCACCATAGGTACGCGAAGTGCGTTTGAATACCTCGATAACCTCCTTGGTGTCAACCGTGAAGGCATCGATCAACTGCCCCAAAGTCTTGTCTTGCTTGATCTTGGGGAAGATCATCGAGTGCATCCGCGCCATGGCACCTTTCCCCTTTTCGAGAAGCTCCCGCGTAAGCTGGTGGGAGGCGAGAGTCATCGATACACCATTCGCAGGAGAGTTATTCGGGACTTTGTCCAAGGCATTGGCGGGGATGTTGGCAGCTTCTGCAAAGGTAATAAAGTGGAAAAGATTATTATCAAAAGATCGAATTCGTAAAGTACAATAATCGACAGAGAAGTACAAAGGAAATTACCAAGCAAAGCTAAGGAAGACTGGCGAAGGAGTTCATCTTTTTCAGCTGCCTGAGCTTCGGCAGCCAGCCTCGACGCTTCTTCTTCCTTTAGCTTCTCCCTCAGCTTGCCCAGTTCCTCCTTCAGGGAGTCGACTTCTTGGCGAGCTGTGGCGGCCTTTTTAATGGCGACATCCAACTTCAAGGAAGAAGATTTAACTTCCTCTTGCAGCCGAACCTTGTCAGCCTCTAGGGAAGTGAATTGGGAAGCAAAGGCCTCCAAAGAGGAAATAACACCTCGCAGGTCCTTAAAAAAGAAGGATGTTTGACAAAGAATCATTAGACAAAGGTACACTCCAAGAAATTCGCGTTGTACTTAAAAGGACTCACAGAAGGAGGAGTCGTGGCGGCAGCAATTGGAGGAATATCTTTCCCCTTGGAAAGGGAAGACGCAGTCGGTGCCTGAGCCGCGGGGGCTGCCTTAGGAGCCGAAGCTTCGGAAGCCGCAACGTTTGGCGGAGCAGCGCCAGATTTGGCTTTCTTAGACAGAGGCTCAGTGAAACCTTCGTCACTACAACAAGGAAATGATCGACAGAAGTTATGGAAAGAATGCGAAAAGAAAGGGGACAAAACCTGACATTAGGGAAGAAAGTGCTTACATGTCAAAGAGATCGTCTTCGTCGGCAAAGCCGCCGGTTGATCTCTTCACGGGTGAAGCCCTGTCTCCTCCACAGCTGCATTAACAAAGGCATCACGATCAGCGTCATCATCACGCACCGATCCCTCTGTGTCGCAAGCATCATCGGCTGGAGGGGGAAGATCGGTGTGAACAGTTTCAGAATCTATCGGATCATCGTGTTCGCTCTCTGGGCTTGTGTGCTCGGAAGTGTGAAAATGTTGCCTGCCAAAACCCACCGGCGAGCACCGACGAGCAACACGGAGAGCCGGGAGGCTCCCAGGACTGTTGGAGGGCCCTGGTCCCTCGGGCGACGGCCCGCAATGCTATGGCACACGTCCCAGCTAATGCAAGGGCGTGCCACCTGACCTATACCTGGTCAGGAAGGTGATGGATTGCTTCGATTCGTTTCCTGCATGGCAAACACGTAAACATTAAATACGAGCCCCGATCGGCTCTTAGGTTATCCTGTGAATCGGCTCAAAGAGCCGATTGCCCCATGATTCACGTTGGATTTACAATGACATGGGGATCCTGCTTTATCAATACAAAGTTAAACAAATCTACGATAGTCTAGGGTTTTCACCGCATAACCGGAACATCCTACGCGTAGTTGAGCCTAGCAGATACGAAAGATGGTGGAAAACCAGTCCTAAAAGAGGCCTAAAAACCAACATGAAGTCGATTCCCGGAACAATCCCTTCTAGGATCAGCAAACCATACCTTACGTACTACCGGATCGTTCAACCCGTTTGCAAGGCCTAACCATGCGGATATCAAACTAATCCTTGGTGAACAAGGAACAACTATAACAGATCGGATCTACTAAATAAAGAATAAGCAAGATGCTGCCCTTACACCCAAGATAGGTGTAAGGGCGGCTAGATATTGAGGGGCAGCGTAGCTAAACAAGCATATCATAAAAGCATCGACGTAAGCCCCAAAACATCTACGATAAGGGTGTTGCTCGCCATCAAAAAGGCTTCGAGCACGAGCAACACCAACAACGAATAAGCCGATCTCGCCTAGATCGCAAGATGCGATCTAGGCAGCATGTTGCTTACCCGGGAGAAACCCTCGAAACAAGGGGTGGCGATGCGCCTAGATTGGTTTGTTGTGAACGTGATCGTCCTCCTTTCTCAATAACCCTAGGTACATATTTATAGTCCATAGACTTTCTAATTTGGGAATAAACCTAACCGTGTACGAGCTAAACTCTATCTCTTAATTCTAACGAAATCTACCATAATATACAGATACACGGGCAATCTAGCCCAAACCCTCGCACAAGGCCGATTCAGAAACACTTCATATGCATGTCCTCTAAGCCCATCTTCGATCACGGCCCATCTCCTGCTCTGGCTAAATTCTAGTGGTAACACATGCCCCCCTGGTTTTGGTAATGATAATTTCAAAACCACTCTGTTTTTTTTCTTCGTAGGGTCACGTCGTGGCAGAGCAGAACCGTCACAGTATCCTTTCATCATGATGCCTTGCCTTCTCAACTTCTCTGCACGATTTGACAGTTTTGGCACCATGTCCTCGGAAACCGTCGCAACATTAAATCTCCACTATATCCCCTTTATTTAACCGCGTCGAGCAGTTCGCTTCTTCATCCCCCTGCTCCGTACTAGCCATTGGAAAACCCTCCTCTGCACCATGGACTCCTCCTCCTCCTCTGCCTCCTCGGGTCTTTCCTCCCTATCCTCTTCCTCTCGTGAGCCGACGCCGGAGTGGGACTCGATGGCGGCGTACGATGTCCTCGCCCCAACGAAGTGGGACCAGGAGGACCATGACTCCTCCGTTTGGTCCGAGGATGACAAGTCCTTGACCGACGGAGAAGACGACTTTCAGTTCCTCGTCGATGGGGAGCTGGAGGCGGAGAGCGAGGACGACCTCTTCTCCTGGGACGACTTCACCTCCTCCGACGAGGAGGAAGAAGAGGAGGATGACATCTCCTCCGACATGTATCCGCCGGTGAAGCGCTTCCGCGCCGGGTCGGATGTCGACGACAACGACGACGACGAGGAAGAAGCCCCTGCCGAGAGCTACGGCAGCAGCGACGAGGAGCTCGCCGGCAGCAGCGCCGACGGCAGCCACGACGGCGACGACGAGGGCAGCGACGGCCCTTAGATTAGGGACTACTAGTATAGGACTAGTAGTAGTAATCGGCTCTTCTTTTGTTCTTCCTTCCCTGAGCAATCGGCTCTTCTCTGTAAAAAACCTCCTTTATTAATGAAGAAAATGTTTCTATGTCGATTTTGCTTTCATATCAATTTTGCTGATTGTCAACGCAAGTCAACGCGAAAAGAGCCGATGGTAGCGCATCGGCCTTTACCATAAAACGCGAGTAAGGCCAAATCAGTTGCCTATTCAAACGGTAACCAGCGACCCTTGACTGAAAGAGTAAACTCAGATCCCCAAATTGCCGCTCGAACAGATCCAACTTACGGCCACGCGAATCTCAGATCTCAATCGCGCAGATTCAACTCCGCAGCGAATCCAATGGCGGAATCTTCCAACGCCAACACTACGGTCTCCGGCCTGAAGGTAATCCTCAACCGCTCCTCGCTATCCAAGCATAGTGGTAGAATTAACAGCAAACATCTGAATTAATGTCTCATTCCGTCATTAATTTTTAGGTATCAGACATTCTGCTGCCGCATCCTTCTCTTCCAAATTCTCTCTGTCTTGGCCGTCGTTCTACCGAGAGTCCTGCCCATTTGATTTCATGCGAGGCCAATAGAATTCCTTTCGTGAACCAGAATTAAGATCTAACTTCTTGGGCCGACTGCTTACGAGCCTGGCCTAATCCTCCTGAAGATTGGGTTTCATGGTACAGTAGAGTATCCAAGACCCACTATGCCAAATGCGAAACCGCAGGAATAGCCGATGCTCTATCTTTATCACTGTCTCCCCTTGAGAAACATGAAAACCTTCTGAAAACCATCGGCTACTTCTGGTCAGATGCTCTGAACTGCTTCATGTTTGGCCACGGCCCCATGACACCAACTCTACTATATGTGGCCATGATCACTGGTCTAGACATTGCATCCCCAAGCCCCTCTGCTTTTATGCTGCCAAAGGTCCCTTTCACACTCTCTTCCAAAACAGAGTGCACAAACTGGGGTGCTTATCTTCGACGCCACATGAAAAACAAAGGCCCTGTAACAGAGAAAGAACACACGGCCTTCCTGAATTTCTGGTTGGAACACTTCATATTCTGTGGCCCTTCACTTGCTCCAACCAAGAATTACCTTTCCCTGGCCTATGAACTTGCCAGGGGCACCCAGCTTGGCATTGCCAAACTGTTCCTTGGAGAGGTTTATCGATATCTCCAACTAATGTCTGTCAAACTGTTTTCCCAAAAGACAGTCAAAACAGGAGGTCCCTGGTGGTTTATTCAACTATGGGCTCAGCTGTATTTCCAGAACCATGTCCCAAACTTTCCACCTTTGGCCACTTGCACCTTTCCAGATACTAACGGGAAGCCAATCCGGTGCACTAGCTACGGCCAAGCTCTATATAGCCTCCCAGGTAGTAAACTAATCCTCAAGGAAGCATTGGAGTGGTTCAGAATTTTTTACCAAGGCCTGGACAATCCTCTCTTCTTCCCTTATACGGAGTGTGAAAATTTTGAAAATCCAGTTTCCTTCAGGCTAGACAGCTTTGCCGATGACGCCAGCACCCGAAAATTGTATTCCATCATGATCCGTCCCTGCTTCCTTCCATTTGGCATGAGCACCTCAAACAGGATCATCAAACCTGGTTATGAGTCTTATCAGCCGGTCGTAGCAGCCCGGCAGTTTGGTCTTGGACAGGTGTCTCCCCATTTCTTCCTCCACCATTTAACAAAGAGTAGAGCTGATCTGCCCGATGTCCTCACCGGTCAGAGATGTTACTCTTTCTTTGATACTCTAGCCATCCCAGTTCCTCACAACCTCTCTTTTACCTCATCAACCGATGGTTTTGAGACCTGGTGGCCAATGTGGAAGACTCATACCTTCAGGAGAGCTCTGGGACCGTTGCTGAAACAACTTGGTGCCGAATATGATATCCCTGCAGAACAGGTACCACTACCCACAAATTTTTCTTGAAGTGGCTTACAAATGATTTCTTTTCTTTTATAACCTTGCTCTGTCTTCCTGCAGCAACAAGACGGTCCAGAACCTGTACATGATGACAGCTCCCCCTTCAGATTCCTCCCACCAGCCTCCGGTGGTCCTCTTCTGCAAAAACTCACCACCCTTGAAAAAGGTTGTGATGCGGAGCCAACCGATTTCACCAAAATCGGCTTCCAAGCGCAGAGTATCTTCTGGGCCAGCTGCCCCCCGAGCTTCAGTCAAGGCGAGAACAGCAGTGAGGAAAGTAGCTGTCAGGAAGACCTTGAAGCGCCAAAACCCTATTCCATCTCAAGAGAGTTTGCATGTAAGTTGATCCATGCCTTGGCTGATTTCATCTATCCTTCTAGACCTCTGCAACATGCCTGTATTTCTTGTACAGGCCTCTACTGAAGAAAACTCCAGCGAGGAGACACAATCCAGTCGAAGGGACTCGAGCTCGGGAAACTCTGGGAAAACCACCACGCAGAGCCAGCCAGACATGCCACCATCGGCTTCCAAGAAAAGGTCAGCTCCTGAACCTGCTGCTTCCCAAGCTCCAATCAAAGCAGGGCAGGGCGGTCTACGCACAAAGAGCCGATGCATCAAGAGAGCTCGCAAGGAACCGCAAACCTCTTCATTAAACCAGGAGATTACGAATGTAATTACCCTCCATACTCTCCTTGGCTCATATTTCATGCTAACCCATTGCTGTTCTCATCGGCTAACCACTTCCTTTGTAGACTGATAACACCTCTAGTGGGGAAGTCGAGGAGGTACTGATGCCATCCGCCACCCTGGACCTAGCAACTTCTAAAAGTGTAGCTGCCAAGGTTGCCAACCTGGCCAAGCCCACAGCAGAAACACAAGAGCCGACCACCTCTACGTCGGCTGTTCCTCTGGTTTTAGGAGAGGTACACTCCTTCCCTTAGCTCTCCCCTTCTCTTTCGTTGTATACTGACGTTGTTCTTGTTGTTTGTCAGGGTTATGACCTCTCAAGCTTGCTAGCGTTCGACCCTGAATCCATCGAACCGGCTACTTCTAAAGCAAGTGAAGAGTCAGGACCCAGCGCTACACATGGTCAACTCCAGCATCTCAAGGCCCTGCTCTCCTCCTCCATTGAGACATTGGTCGAAGACCCCGAGGAAGTGAAGAGCATTCTTGAAGACATCCAGCCTCATCTCCCGGTGACGTTGCAGGTGAAACTCTGGCCAGTTGTGACTCGTCTGCCTACAGGTCAAGGGTGAAATTGGCTCGTCAGAGAATCGACCTACGCCACGCCCAGCTTCCGTTGAAAGCCGATATTGCAGACAAATGTCAACGGCTTAATGAGAAAAAGGCAGCTTTGGACGCCAAAACTGACACCTCTGTCAGTACTGCTGAACTTGAGGCCTTGCGAAAGGAGTTGGAGGACCTTGAAGAGAGGGTCCGGGCAACCAAACAGCTCATCCATGATAAGGAGGCTCTTATTGCCCACTCCCACGAGGAAGCAGAAGGCCTCAAAGCTGAACTGAAGACTGATCTGGCCGAAATACGAGCCTTGAACAAGCAGCTGGTGACAGGCAAGGACGAAGATGATGAGGCCGAGATCGCCGAGGTGGATCGTGTTTGTGCTGCCGCCCTCCATGCCCTTGAAGCATTCCTTCAGTAGAGCCTCTCTATGTAACCTGATGACTGCTCAATTGAGCTTGTACCTTTAGAGTCGATGGCTGTGCATCGGCTTTTTAGTTCTAAAGTCGATGTCAGTGCATCGACTGTTTTGTATATTTTTTTTACTGGCCGATTTCGTGCATCGGCCCCGTATTTCATTGTCCGTTATTCCATATTAGGTACCCACCGAGCCGAATCTTTCAAGTAATTGAAGATATCGGCTCTTCAGTTATCTGATTCCAGGAACTGTACTTGAACATCGGCTGGGTTTTGCTGACGAATGTTGGTCGTGGCTTATCCCCAGGACCAATGTCGACCTCTTCTGGCTCATCAGCCGATGTAAACCCATACCCTAGCTTTCCGTCGCCTGCCAGATCGATGCTGAACACAGGCAAAACGTATGGCGAGGATAATTTTGGCCGATTGCTGGAATTGGCCTCCTTGTTGATTGCATTGCTCGATGGGGGTTTACAACTTATCTGTGCTTCCCTACGGGAGGGAGTCTCCCTACTCCGACTACGTGACATACTTGAGGTGAGATCATTGCTTTTTATTTTTTGGGGCCGATCGCGGGGATCGGCCTTGCACACGTACGTCGGTTGATTACTGCTCTTGCTACTCGGTCGGGCCGGTGGATAAGACCAGCCTCAGCCCGTTTTTGTAACCTCGATGCGATCACAGCCGTCCAAAGCTGACTCCGAAGAGCGGCTCTTGGTATTCCGAGTCCCAAATATTCATGCCGGCTATGGAGACCTCGATCGAATCATCCGCATGCACGACCTCCACCTCATCTCCATCCCACTGTATCAGGCATTGGTGCATCGTAGATGGAATGCAGCAGTTGGCGTGAATCCAATCCCTCCCTAGCAGGACAGCGTAGGTGCTTTTGCTGTCGACGATGAAGAATGATGTAGGGATGGTTTTTCGGCCTACGATTAAATCCACGTTCAGAACGCCTCGCGTCTCTGAGGCTTGGCCGTTGAAGTCGCTTAGCGTGACGTTGGTTTTGATCAGATATGTGTTAGAGCGTCCCAAACGCCGTAACATGGAGTACGGCATTATGTTGACTGCTGCTCCCGTGTCAACCAACATCTTGCCGACGGGCTGCCCAGTGATATAACCTTTTAGGTACAGGGCCTTCAAATGCTTGTAGCCCTTCTCTCGTGGCTTTTCAAAGATAACTGGTCGTGGACCGCAGTCAAACTGTGCTATTGGCACTTCTTCAGTTCCTGGAGCTCGAAACTCCGACGGAAGTATGAACACCATATTTGTGCCAGCCGATGTACCCACACCGGCTTTTACTTGCTTGGGACGCCATTCTTTCTTCTGTGGACAACTCTCCTCGTCCAAAGTTTGCTGAATTTTCACGGCCAGATCAGGCCGTGCTTTCCTCAACGTGTGCAGGTATCACGCCTCGGCTTGCTCCAAGCTACGTAGCCGCTGAACCCTACGCTTCTGGGAGTGGCTGAGCCCATCAGGACACCACCTTGGCCGGTGATATATATCCTCTTCTTCATCTTCTGACTCCTCAAAGTCTTCATCTTGAGATGACTCAGCTCGTTTGTTCTGTGGTGGGAGAGGCCCTAGACGCTTGAACACTGACACTTCGCCTGCGTCCTTCTTCTGCTGTCTACACTCTGGGCAGTTGTCGATCGTAGGCAATCGGCTCATTCCTGAATCCCAACAGTTCTTAAAGAAAGGACAGTCCCAGTGTCTATCCATGTCTTCTTGCTCTCTCGATCTCCCTTTAGCGCAGCGCTCATATCCTTCGTCGTCTCTGTCGTACCGCTGACGTCGGTCATACTGACGCTCATATTTGTTAAGGAGATGTGCAGAAAATGGTCGTTGATACCGCACGCTCCTCACTTGTTCCTCGGTGAGGTACCGTCACGTCATTATATTGGGGCCGGTCGCGTGGGCCAGCCTCCTCCTTTTCCTTGCCACTGGAGTGACTGCTTTCTTCTTTGTCCTTGCCATGGTGGTATACAGGCCCTACCATGTTAACCTCAAATGAAAAACGTGGCTGATGCCTTGTGGAGTGATTGATTCCCACCATGTTGACGCCAGGAAACGGGTGCGTGTCCACTTTCATGGCAAACTGGCCGAGGATCAGACGGCCTTTTTCTATCGCCATTTGGATCTGTCGGCGCAGCTCTTTGCAGTCATTGGTGACATGGGTGAACGAATGATGCCACTTGCAGTACGGTCTCCCGTTCATCTCTTGCGCCGTAGGGATTTTATGGCCTTCGGGTAACTTCAGATGTTTTTCCTTAAGCAATAAATCGAATATCTATTCAGCCTTGCTTACGTCGAAGTCAAACCCCTTTGGAGGCCCTTGTGGCTTCAACCATTTGCAGGACACGGGTACTGCCCCCCGAGCCCATTCAGCCACGGATAGTTCCAGTTCTCCTGGAGAATCCTCAACTTCTTCTGTCTCGATCAGGCCTATCGGACGCTTGAACTTGTCTTGGTACAGTTCTGGGTGGCGCCGCTCATACGATGTTAGTTTCTGGACCATGTGCGCCAATGAACTGTACTCTACCTGGAAAGCCAGATCCTTGATCGGCGTTGCGAGGCCCAATGCTGCCAAATCGACTGCTTCTTTCTCAGTTAAACGAACCGAATAACATCGGTTCCTGACAGCCCTGAAACGTTGAATGTATTCCGACACCATTTCTCCCCGCTTCTGCCGAACCTACGTTAGATCGGCAATGCCAGCCTCGGTAGCTTCTGAGTGATATTGAACATGAAACTGTTCTTCCAGTTGCTTCCACGTCCGGACTGAGTTTGGTGGCAATGAGGTGTACCACCCAAAGGCTGGTGCAAAAAACCTTACACGTAACGGGTCCGATGCGGAAATCATGCCCAACTGCGCCAAATATCGGCTCACGTGCTCTATTGAGCTAGACCCTTCTGATCCATTGAACTTTGAGAATTCAGGGAGCCGATACTTGGGTGGCAGCAGGATCAAATCGTACTCGTCGGGGTACGGCTTGGAATAGCCGTTTGTTTTCCTCTTCGGCAGGATGCCGAACTGGTCTCTCAAGATGGTACTGATTTGTTCCATGGTATGAGCTGCGGGGACCGAGCTCTCATGACTCGTTCCGGTGGCATATTTAGCTAGCCATGCCTGTTTATCGGCGTTTGCTCCAGAAATCCCTGCTGGCGCAATCTGGTTCGTGCGCGCCAAGGTATTGCAGTCCGGCACGTATGTGCACACGTATCCATGCGAGATCTCTTTAGGTGGCTCATAGAGGAATTGGCAATCGCCAGGATCGCCTCCAACCTTGTAGACGATGTACGCCGGTGAACCCTGTGGCTCTGGAGCTGTAAGCGCGAACGTCAGTGGCGGTCTGGTTTAGAACGGTATTTCTCCTTGGTACCTCCCTAGGGCAGGTCCTGACGGAGAGTACTGATGCTTCATGATTTCCTGAACCACGCAAACCGCAACGCGCTCGAAGGAGTTCAACGGGCTCTCAGAATGACGGTGTATCGAATGAGCCACCATGTAATTGACTTCCTGGCGCAGAGCTCTGGTGCGTTCCTCTGAAGGGGTAGACAGATCTACTTCGTCGAGAACACCTTCGGGTGAGAACCCTTTCCACCTGACGTCACGTGAACGTGTCTTCACAAAAGAGCCAATGAGATCGGATTCGAAGACGGCTTTAATCTCATCATATTTCTTCTTGTGCTCCTCAGGCAGATCTTCGTACGTGACTGGTTCGTCCGCCACCTCAGCTGCAGATTTTGACATAGCTGCTGCTGATGTCGACGTAGTTGTTGTTGTTTGTCCCACCGGGCGTGCCAGAATGTGTTGCCTGCCAAAACCCACCGGCGAGCACCGACGAGCAACACGAAGAGCCGGGAGGCTCCCAGGACTGCTGGAGGGCCCTGGTCCCTCGGGCGACGGCCCGCAATGCTCTGGCACACGTCCCAGCTAATGCAAGGGCGTGCCACCTGACCTATACCTGGTCAGGAAGGTGATGGATTGCTTCGATTCGTTTCCTGCATGGCAAACACGTAAACATTAAATACGAGCCCCGATCGGCTCTTAGGTTATCCTGTGAATCGGCTCAAAGAGCCGATTGCCCCATGATTCATGTTGGATTTACAATGACATGGGGATCCTGCTTTATCAATACAAAGTTAAACCAATCTACGACAATCTAGGGTTTTCACCGCATAACCGGAACATCCTACGCGTAGTTGAGCCTAGCAGATACGAAAGATGGTGGAAAACCAGTCCTAAAAGAGGCCTAAAAACCAACATGAAGTCGATTCCCAGAACAATCCCTTCTAGGATCAGCAAACCATACCTTACGTACTACCGGATCGTTCAACCCGTTTGCAAGGCCTAACCATGCGGATATAAAACTAATCCTTGGTGAACAAGGAACAACTATAACAGATCGGATCTACTAAATAAAGAACAAGCAAGATGCTGCCCTTACACCCAAGATAGGTGTAAGGGCAGCTAGATATTGAGGGGCAGCGTAGCTAAACAAGCATATCATAAAAGCATCGACGTAAGCCCCAAAACATCTACGATAAGGGTGTTGCTCGCCATCAAAAGGCTTCAGCACGAGCAACACCAACAACGAATAAGCGATATCGCCTAGATCGCAAGATGCGATCTAGGCAGCATGTTGCTTACCGGGAGAAACCCTCGAAACAAGGGGTGGCGATGCGCCTAGATTGGTTTGTTGTGAACGTGATCGTCCTCCTTTCTCAATAACCCTAGGTACATATTTATAGTCCATAGACTTTCTAATTTGGGAATAAACCTAACCGTGTACGAGCTAAACTCTATCTCTTAATTCTAACGAAATCTACCATAATATACAGATACACGGGCAATCTAACGCTTGCCTTGCTCCAGTCGTAGGATCCCATGCGACCCGTACGTGGATCTATCGACGTAGGTGGAGGGTGCCTATACTCCTGTATAAAATTCTGCACCACCCGTTTTGTCGACGCCTCCTCGCATCGTGTCGTGCTCCTCATGCAGAAGTCTCTGGCTAGCAACATACGGGGATTTGGTGGCGTTCAGCGGATCGGCTCTTCGTCACGGTGGAGAAGCTGTCTGCGATGTGCCTTGCGCCATCCGCTTGCATGGATTCCGTAGCAGCACACCCAGCTCTACCACCGCGGCTCAAAGCAACTCTCTTTTCCATCGGTAGGATGTCCCATCCCTCGTGTTCCTGACCGGCCTCCACCCTCGTGCCGCCGACGACTTGCGCGGGTGGCAGAGGTACGTCGTCGGTCGTCCTATCTCGCAACCATACCAACCTCTCTGCTGGACTGTAAAATCGACGCCAACAGCGAGGAATCGAGATAGGAACAGGACACTCAAAACCGGCCGTGAGGAATCAAGCAGAAGCGATCAAGATCTATGGCGGCGAGGCGAGAGCGTCTGCCCGTGCGACTTTTGTGGAAGCGATCGAGGGAGGGGGTGGAGTTCGTGATGGATTCGGTGGTAACTGCTGCTAGGCGAGCGATGAGATTGGGCCAGGCCCAGGACGCCGACGGACGAAAATCTATGGACAATGAAACATACGATAGCTCGGGCCAGTGAATTATATATACGTCATGACTCGGTGCGTTTGTGCGCGATTAGTACCACCTTGACTAAGCAGATAGAAGCTTGCAGTGCGGGTTCACGCAAGCAACGGTTTTTTTTACGGACGACGACTTTTTTACATACAATTTGGACGTACGGGGTCCTTTCCGGTTGTGGGATCGCTCCAGATCGGAAATTTTCCTGCCGGCGGAAGGAGTCGAGTCGCTGGTTTTATTGACGGACCAAAATCGGATTCAGATTGGTTTATTTGACGGACGAAAAATTAACCGGTTTTTTTGACCTACCAACACCACCGATTCGTAACTTATTAGTAGAGATTTCACCTCTTATTTGTTGAACTGTCTTGGCATCTTTTGGCTTAAAGGAATTCCATAGGCGCACACCATAACCCTCTTGTGGTATGGACATATATAGAATTTAACATCTATAGGAATTTTAGTATGGTCTAATGTGCATGTTGTTCCGTAGGAAAAAGGCCCCCTAGTAATTAAGTTTCTTTATTATTACTCCCTGGAAAATTTAAGGTAGAGTAGAAATAGAATCAATAAAGGTGCCATGCAATATTGATAAAGACTTTCATTTGTTTATATTCCCCGGTTCTAGAGAATAAGGAGTACTATATTCAAACCATCTAAAATTTGGACCAATATTTTGGGGAACATGTTTTAAATCCATATGAAGTTTTACCAAGATGTTCGAAATATATTTCAAACCATCTTATGTTCGACCATGATTTTATAAAGTACTAGTATTGGCATCTACAATATCAAATCAATATCACTAGTAGATAAATCATGAAATATATTTTCATGTGACGTGTTCTTTCCTTTTTCAAGGTCCTATAGTGCTCTCTGCTCCATTCCTTCCGTGGACGGCTGGATTTGATGGCGATGATGATTTTGACTCTAATAGTCGTACGTGGTGGCTGGCAAGATCTCAAGATCGTTCTAGACTTCTCCTGGTCTATGCACGTGGCGTAATGGATTTTGACGGCGACGGTGCTCCAACTTATTTTGATAGTACCCCTTCTGTCCATTGCGGTCGCATTGTTCACGGCTATTCGGGGTATACACTGCTTTGTATTCTCGAATGACACTAGTCGGTTACTTGCAGCCAACCAGTGGGAAAGGGTTACTAATCTTGGAGACTATTCTATGTTCCTTGGGTTGAACTATCCGATTTTCATGCCAGTGGGTGGTGCAACATTTCCCCCAGGATATTTGACAAGAAGAAACTGCATCTACACCACGCCTCAGGCCATTGGCTCTAAGTTTGACACATCACATCAAGAAATTTTCCGCTTCAGTCTAAATGGCGAAGACCACCAAAGCATCTCTTTCTCAAGCAGCGGTCCAGGGGCCAACTGGCATACGGGGTTTTGGTTAATCCCAAGCTACACCAACGCGCTGGACTGGAACAAAGACAATCAGAGTTAGGGATATTTATGTAATAGTAGGATCATACTACTAGCTAGCTCAGTTGGTCTTGACTCCTATTTAACTATTTATAGCTAATGTACTTAGGTGATAAATTGATGCTATTTGCATGAACCCAGGTGCTTCTTGTAATTTGATCAAATACGGTCTATACACATGCATGGTTGTTTGGCTGTTTCAGTGTCCCTAGAGGCATACATATATATTGTTATTTAGCAATCTTTATTACAGTACAAAGGTCTTAACCTCATGGTTCACGAAAGTATAAACGTAGATCAGCCATCTAAACATAGAAGACATTCTAGTGTATGATTCTTACATATACACATCAACATCCTATCGAGAAAATCTTAATGTGAATTGTCTTGGCTGTACAAACCCGTGCATCATTCTCTAGCCGGTTGCACCCAAAAACCAAATCGTGGTACTTCATAGTTGATTGTATGTAGGACAACATACGGATCCAATGCGAAGCCATGGGTATCACACATGCATGAGAACCATATTTCACATGGTTGGAGGTACTCCATATGGCATTTAAAATCATTCCTTGTCCTTCATATGGCCCTAAAAATAGTACAGTTGGATTTGTGGGTTTTAATTTTTTATTAACACACTCAATTAATTGCCCAAACATTGATTAATAATATTATTAAGGGGTGTGATGTTGAAAGCCATAAGAACAATGTGCCAAACAATCTTTGCTAGCGGACGGTAAATGTATACCCATCGAAATATTAGTACTACTAGTAGTACTATCAAAATAATCAGCAGACGTGCATGTTTCTTTGGTCAGAATAACTGCTGCACCATCTTAAAAGTAAATGGCATGACCATTTATTTGATTTGATAGCGTGCAGCTAGATGGCGTACATTACTATCTCTACTTCCTTGGGTCGCCCAAATCTGGAGTACTAAAAGCAAATCCTGGTGATTCATTTGACAAGACAACACAGATGCGTCCAAATTTCTCCGCCCATATTATTATAGTAATATACGAAATCTGGAGTGCGTTGCCTCGTTGCCTTCCAAGAGAAGCTGCATTCCTTGCCAAAAAGAGAGAGAGGCTGTATTTATAACTACCTCACCGGCCGCCACTAGTACAAACCATCACTCCCTCTCCACCTCCACCTCCACCTCTTCCCTAGTAGCTCCACCTCCATATCGGCGACGGACCACAATCGCGCGGCTTCGACTTCCTCTTCGACGGCGGCGGCGACGAGGCGTGAGGCACCTTCTCCGCGGCGCATCACTCATCCTCGTCCCGCGGCAACAATGGCTGTATGTGAAATCACCATACCCTTGTGTATGGTAGAGATGATGATGTGCGGATAAAATTTTATTGGCGGTTGCTCATCCTTGTTTGAATATTTGGTGTAGATTCACATCTAGGGCAGGGTGTCAAGCGGGGTGGGTAGCGGGCTAGCTAGTTTCAGTGCGAGTGCTTTAAATCTGCTCTAATCTCAACCACTATTTGCTCTAATTTTACTGCTTTGCGGGACGATTCGCGGACGCCGCTTGCAACCCTAATCTAGGGTATTGATCCTAGTTTAGTAGACTACTAGGATTTACATGCCAATTTGTTTTTAGACTAGATCCGGATATTTGTCAATACTACTACGTACTTCTTCCGTTCGTATTTAATTGACTCTAGTTGAAAGCATCGACGGTTCATTTTCTTCTCTCCCTCGCGTCGACTAATTAAAACCGAACAGAGGGAGTATTAGGAATCCATGTGCATCCATACTACCAGTAAGGTATTGCGTTGTTGCAGAGGCTCGGTGTAATCAATATCTTTCGATATTAATATACTCACTTTATCAGAAAATAAATTAGTAATCCATGTTCAAACTTGCTAGTTTGATCGACGTTTGATGATGATTTGTGAGGCCATGTATGGGCCTAGTTTGTTTTGCCTGGTGGTCAGTAGGCTGTTGATTTTTTTTTGCTTGGTCGATCTGTGGTCGTTCCATGGCCACTGCTGATTAAGCATTACTAGAATCAACAATTTTTTGCTTGTCTGGTGATTGGAAGTGTATGCGCTCTTCGGAAGAGCACCATCGCACGATGATTAGTCTTAATGGAGATGCAGATGTCGATCAAGAGGGAGAAACATATCTTGATCATGCATTTCTCACGAGATTACTTGGTGATTGGAAGTAGAATCCACAATTTGTTGTGCAAACTTCTCAACATATGCATATATTCAATGAATTGGCTTTATGTGATCAATAGTACTTCTTATTGCAGATGGATGGAGGGGAAAGAGCGAAAAAACCGATACTTAGTGAGATGACTTCTCATTCTGTGACTTCTGATATCCCAGATGACAAGGTAAATATATAGAACGACGATTCGTAGGTGATAAAAGCAGAATCCACAATTTGCCGTGCAAACTTCTCAACATATGCATATATTTGATTAATTAGTTTTATGTGATCAATAGTATTACTTATTCCTGATGGACGTAGGGGAAGGAACGAAAAAGCGGATGCTATGTGAAATGACTTCTAAATCGGTGTGTTCTGATATCCCAGATGACAAGGTAAACATATGGACCGACGCTTGTTTTGCCGCTGCCCCTGTTAGATGGCTAGATGCTGCTGGTCTAATTTCTGTTCATGTGCTTATTATTGCAGAAACATAGAGTTGAAGAAAACTCTATATTGTACGATGACAAAGGTGAAATGGCATGCCGATCTTTTAAACCTCCGACGCCACCTTGTTTACTTGTCTATGGAGGCGATGCGGCTGGACACAGTACTGATGAGCCTATACCTGGCATCATCGTGCCACATGAAGAAGGTTGTGGATTGGGTTTACCCCCTGCTGTAGAAACTGGTGGTGCAGGTGGAGCTGCTAGTGTAGAGCCTCTAGTGAACGGTGTCGTGCCACGGGAATTCTACGAGCTGGAGCAAGACGGTTTACCTATTGTCAAGACCGATGTAGCTGGTGCGATGCTTGGAGTTGCTGCGATGATCCTGCACCCGAAGTTGCCACGCCACCGAAGGAGGTTTTGTATTGGTAGAACCCGTCATGACTATGCCCACGATACTGGCTGGTGGTGGACCCGGAGCTGGTAGGGTAGAGCCTCTAGCGAAAGGTGTCGTGCCACGAGAATCCTCTGAAGTGGATATTGGTGGTTTACCCTCTGTAGAGGCTGGTGGTCTACACGGAGCTGGTATTGTAGAGATTTCAGCAAACGGTGCTTGTCCCACCCAACTCCTATGAGCTGGAGCATGTACACGATGTGCCTTACGTAGAACCTGATGCACATGTAAGTAGTGGTGATGATTCCGCTGAATCTGATCAAGAAGGATGCTGCATCTCGAGGACAAGATGTCGGTTGTCATTCACACGAACCCGAGCTGAAGTCGGCAACGGTAGCTTATATGGCACGGACTGTCCTTCAAGCTCTAAAGATCCGGTTGGGTGGTTCACGGGACCAGCTACTCCAAGCCATTGTCACTACAAAAGACCAGCCGGCATGCTTCGTCATCTCCTGCGTACTGTTTGACAAGCTGAAGCACTGCAGCTGGCGCATTGTTCAATCCCATCGGCATGGAGAGAGGAGCTATGTTTATGTCAAGATGATTCATGCTGATTTGGTAAGGTTCCATGATAAGATGTATGGGTGGGGTGAGGCAAGAGCCACATTTTGCAGCATTCACACGGTCTTTGCTCTTGAGCCGGACCCCATGGATGCTTACCCGGTGGTGCGGCTGTCCGACTTGATATATGTTTTATGATCGGTATGTTCTTTGTCGTGGAGCTGTGATGTGGAGCTACCTTTCTTATGGTTTCTAGGCTTTTGGTTTCAACATGTATTATGGAGCTTACCTTAGGACTTTCGCATGCGTTTGGGCTGTTGACCTGTAATGTTTGTGGTTGGTTGTCTAATCTACTTGGCACAATCACATTGCAAAGGCAAATGTTCCTTTTCTCTTTAATTGTTATTATGATTTATGTGTTATAACCAGGCAAGAATATGCAATCTTGGTTCTCTGACCGATATATATATTTACATACAACTTTTGTTCACATAATAACACTTACACGGGAAAAGAGTAGCTTTCTCGTTGGACAAACACCAAACCACAAAAGGGTAACAACACAATATCCAAACTAGGTACGGCACCTGTTGAGCATACATGACTTTTGGCGTAAAATCACGTTAACCAACACTAGCATCATCTTGTTCTTTGCAAGGTGCTATGCTTATCGGTCTAATCCCAATACACCACCTACTTCAGGTGGCACGATGATGTCAAGTGCAGGCTCACCAGTACCAACTCTCTTGCATCAGTCTCCATTGAAGGTACGCCATCTGCTGCGGTAGACACCAGTAGCAATGCAAGCTGAAGGTGTTCTTATCCTCATCTCAGGATCACATAATACCGGTGTCAAGCTACATGCACTAGCCAACACAATCAAAAGTCCGAACTAGGATCGCTAGGAAAAAAAACATGAAGATCTTTTTTTCGAATCCCACGCTGAACATCTTTTTCACTAATTAGGTAAGCTCCTGCTGACAAACATATTACAGCAACTCCGGCAGTGGCTCTATATTTTGGCGCTGTGGGCTGATGCTGCGCATGGAGCCGGCAATAGCTTCACCGAAAGCTGCAAGCTGTGGCGGCCAAATGCAGGGCTGAAACAGCGTATTTTCAGAGGCGCTATAAATGCAGCGCCAAAAACAGAATATAATGAAAAATAGAGTGCGGTAAAACAGAAGATCAAACAAAGACTAGAAATAGACATAAAATAGGATAAAATTAGCTTGATAGATACTCCGTAGTTCATATTTTTACAAAGTAGTGCGATAAAACTAAACTAAAACTCGACATCTGACGAGTCCGGTGTCGTGCCCGACACCGGATCCGACGAGAAGAGGTCAATCCAACGGGGGTCGTCCTCGCCAATGGTGGTCGGCCCGGCGAGCTGCGCTTCGATGAAGGCCCGCTTCGTCGCCTTCTCCGCCCTCCGTCGTGCGCGGTCCTCCTTCTTCGCAGCCCGCCTCGTCGCCTTCTCCGCCCTCCGTACTGCGGAAGTGCTCGTTCTCGGCGGCAACGTCCTCGGGGAAGCGGGCCGCCCACTCGCGCGCCGCGCGCTCGTCCCGCTCGGCGATGCGCAAACGGCGCTCCGTCTCGCGGCGGCGGCGCTGTTCCTCCTGTCTAACGATGTACGGCGGCGGCGCGAGATCCTCGGCCTGCTGGCGCGTCCACACGTCATGGAAATTCATCGACGATCGCGGGCGCCCGAGCCGCCACGCCACGGCGTCGTACGCGCGCGCGGCCTCGTGCGCGGTCTCGTAGGTGCCGAGGCCGATGCGCTCGCCGCCGTCACGTATCTCCGCGTAATACGTACCTTTGGGGCGCGCGCGGACGCCGCGGTACCCCGTGCCGAGACGCGGCGGTACCGCGAGCTCGACGCGAGACGAGGCATGGCGGCGGCGGCGGAAGCGGAGCCGCGGCGGCGATATTAGGCGCGGATGGGCAAATTTCAGCAACCCGTGTCCATCTTTTTTTGGCGGGATTACGCCATGTACCACCTTCCAATTAGAAAATAGTACTTGTTCAGTCTTCCCCTGTTGGGCCCAATATTTCACTTTGGGTTGCCAACGGCCATCTACATGGTAATTGCTATCGGCCTACTTGCTCCGGTTGTCGAAGCCCAATAACTACAAATGGGCCTTTCTGCTCATGCAATTTCGGCCCTTTTCTAATGAAACACAGATCCTATGAATGGCAAAAAAAAACGCAGAGATTATACATAAAAGTTGTTTTTATTTATTTTGAATTATTGGGTTCCAATTTTTGAAACTGCTCATGCCCAATATGAAAATCCTTGATCGCTCCATACCCACATGGATAACGGTATTTTTAATAATTCATAAAGTGGATTTGAAATTTAAAACATATCCTAATAATTCCATGATTTAATCTATCAACTTGCAAGATCTTGGAGAGAAAAAGCTTGTATTAGTATGCAGAATCCTCAACGTTTCAAAGGAGGCAGTGGATCAAAAGAAAAAAGGAAGTAGCCAGAAATTAGGGGTCAAAAATAACTCCAAGAAATGAAACTTTTATTGTTCGTAGAGGATGACATGCGGGACCCATGAGCCGGCAGCTTACTCAACGTTTCAAAGGCGGCATGAGATCGGAAGAAAAAGGCAAGTGACTAAATATCAGGAGCCAAAAATAATCCAAGAAATGAAACTTATTGTACATAGAGGATGACATGCGGGTCCCATTTTGCAGCGGCGGTTTCAGCGTTTCAAATGCGGTTTGAGATCAAAAGAAAAAGAAAGTAGCCGAGAAATTAGGGGGTAAAAAAACTCCAAAAAAAGAAAGTTGATTGTACATAGAGGATGACATGCGGGTCCCATGAGTCGGCGGCTTACTCAACGTTTCTAAGGCGGCGGGGATCAAAAGAAAAAGGAAATAGCCAAAAATCAGAGGGTGAAAAAAAACCAAGAAAAGAAATTTTATAGTACATAGAGGATGACATGCGGGTCCCATGAGCCAGCAGGTTCCTCAACATTTTCAAAGGCCACTGGGGATCAAAAGAAAAAGGCAAATAGCCAGAAATTAGGGGTAAACAATAAATCCAACAAAGGAAAGGTTTATTGTTCATAGATGCTGACATGTGGGACCCATGAGCCAGCAGCGTCAAGGCAAGTGACCAAAAATCAGGTGTAAAAAAATCCAAGAAAAGAAACTTTATTGTACATAAAGGATGACATGTGGGTCCCATGAGCCAGCACCTTACTCAACGTTTCAGAGGCGGCTTGAGATCGAAAGAAAAAGGAAAGTGACCAAATATCAGGAGCTAAAAATAATCCAAGAAATGAAACTTTTATTGTACATAGAGGTTGACATATGGGTCCCACTAATACAAGCTCTTTCGCTCGAAGATCTTGCAAGTTGATTGTACATAGAGGATGACATGCGGGCCCCATGTGTCGGCAGCTTACTCAATGTTTCCAAGGCGGCGGTGGATCAAAATAAAAGGAAATAGCCAAAATCGAGAGGGTGAAAAATAAATCCAACAAAGGAGAGGTTTATTGTCCATGGAGGCTGACATGTGGGACCCACGAGCCAGCAGCGTCCTCTACGTTTAGAAGGCGTCTGGGGATCGAAAGAAAAAAAGGCAAATAGCCAGAAATTAGGGGTACAAAATAACTCCAAGAAAGGAAATGTTTATTGTTCATAGAGGCTGACATGTGGGACCCATGATCCAGCAAAGTCTTCAACGTTTCAAAGGCGGCAGGGATCAAAAGAAAAAGGAAGTAGCCGAGAAATTAGGGGTAAAAAATAACTCCAAGAAAGGAAACTTTTATTGTTCATAGAGGATGACATGCGGGACCCATGCTCCGGCGGCTTCCTCAACGTTTCAAAGGCGGCATGAGATCGAAAGATAAGGCAAGTGACCAAATATCAGGACCCGAAAATAATCGAAGAAAGAAATTTTATTGTACATAGAGGATGACATGCGGGACCCATTTAGCAGCAGCGGCCTCAACGTTTCCAAGGCAGCAAGGGATCAAAGAAAAAGGAAGTAGCCGGAAATCGGGGGTCAAAACAAAATCCAAGAAAAGATATTTTTCAATTGGGCTGCATCTTGCCATCCGGGCCTTCGAACTATCGTCTTTGGACGCCTTTTGACTCGTACAATTTCAGCCCACTACAAAACATGAAAGTCCTATGTTTCGCAAAAACAAAAAACAAGGAGATTCAACATATAAGTTTGTTTATGTAAAAATAAAGATTTAATTTATCCGTTTGCAAAGCTCAGAGCGAAATACACTGTTTATTGTCTGCAAAATAATCAAGATATCACATGTTTCTTGTACGGGGAGGCTGACATCGGGGACCCATGAGCCGGCGGCGTCGTCAACGTTTTAAAGGCGGCGGGGGATGGAAAGAAAAAATAAACCAAAAATCAGTTGGTCAAAAATCCAAGAAAATAAACATTTATCGTTACGAGAGGATGACATGCGGGACCCATGAGGCGGCGGCATCCTCAACGATTCCAAGGCGGCGGGGATCAAAAGAAAAAAAGGAAATATCCGAGAAATTAATTAGGGGTTCAAAATAAATCCATCAAAGGAAAGTTTTATTGTTCATAGAGGATGACATGTGGGACCGACCCTGCCAACAGCGTTCTCATCGTTTCAAAGGGGGCGGGAGATCAAAAGAAAAAGGCAAGTAGCCAGAAATTAGGGGTAAAAAATAACTCCAAGAAAGGAAACTTTTATTGTTCGTAGAGGATGACATGCGGGACCCATGAGCCAGCAGCTTACTTAAAGTTTCAAAGGCGGCATGAGATCGAAAGAAAAAGGCAAGTGACAAAATATCGGGAGCCAAAGATAATCCAAGAAAAGAAACTTTATTTACATAGAGGATGACATGCGGGTCCCATTTTGCGGCAGCGGTCCCAACGTTTCAAATGCGGCTTGAGATCAAAACAAAAAGAAAGTAGCCGAGAAATTAGGGGGTCAAAAAAATCCAAGAAAATAAAGTTGATGGACATAGAGGATGACATGCGGGTCCCATGAGCTAGCGGCTTACTCAACGTTTCCAAGGCGGCGGGGATCAAAAGAAAAAGGAAATAGCCAAAAATCGAGAGGGTGAAAAAAAACAAAGAAAATGAACTTTTATAGTACATAGAGGATGACATGCGGGTCCCATGAGCCGGCGGGTTCCTCAACGTTTCAAACGTGGCATGAGATCGAAAGAAAAAGGCAAGTGACCAAATATGAGGAGCCAAAAATAATTCAAGAAAAGAAAGTTTTATAGTACATAGAGGATGACATGCGGGTCCCATGATCCTGCGGGTTCCTCAACGTTTCAAACGTGGCATGAGATCGAAAGAAAAAGGCAAGTGACCAAATATCGGGAGCCAAAAATAATTCAAGAAAAGAAACTTGATTGTACATAGAGGATGACATGCGGGTCCCATTTAGCGGCGGCGGTCTCACCGTTTGAGAGGCTGCGCGGGATCGAAAGAAAAAGGCAAGTGACCAAATATCGGGAGCCAAAAATAATCCAAGAAAAGAAATTTTATTGTACGTAGAGGATGACATGCGGGTCCCATTTTGCGGCGGCGGTCTCAACGTTTCCAAGGCGGCACAGAACCAAAAGAAAAATGAAGTAGCCAGAAATCGGGGGTGAAAAAAATCCAAGAAGAAAGATTTCAATTGGGCTGCATACGGACATCTGGGCCTTCGAACTATCCTGCTTGGCCTTTTGACTCGTACAATTTCAGCCCACTCCAAAACGGGAAAGTTCCGAATTTTCTAAAAAAAACAGGAAAGTCCTATGCTTCGCAAAGACAAAAAAACAAGGAGATTCAACATACAAGTTTTTTTATGTAAAAATAAAGATTTAATTATCCGTTTGATATAGCTCAGAGCGCAATACACTGTTTATTGTTTGCAAAATAATCAAGATATCATATGTTTCTTGTACGGGGAGGCTGACATCGGGGACCCATGAGCCGGCGGCGTCGTCAACGTTTTAAAGGCGGCGGGGGATGGAAAGAAAAAATAAACCAAAAATATGTTGGTACAAAATCCAAGAAAAGAAACATTTTCGTTCTAAGAGGATGACATGCGGGACCCATGAGGCGGCGGCATCCTCGGCGTTTATTGTTCATAGAGGCTGACATGTGGGACCCGTGAGCCGGCGGCGTCCTCAACGTTTTAAAGGCGGCGGGAGATCGAAAGAAAAAATTAGCCAAAAATCATTTGGTAAACAAAATCCAAGAAAAGAAACATTTACCGTTACGAGAGGATGACATGCGGGACCCATGAGGCAGCGGCATCCTCAACGATTCCAAGGCGGCAGGGGATCAAAGGAAAAAAAGGAAATATCCCGAAATTAATTAGGGGTTCAAAATAAATCCATCAAAGGAAACTTTTATTGTTCACGAGAGGATGACATGTGGGACCGACACTGCCAACGGCGTCCTCATCGTTTCAAAGGGGGCGAGGAGATCAAAAGAAAAAGGCAAATAGCCAGAAATTAGGGGTCAAAAATAACTCCAAGAAAGGAAACTTTTATTGTTCGTAGAGGATGACATGCGGGACCCATGAGCCAGCAGCTTACTCAACGTTTCAAAGGCGGCATGAGATCGAAAGAAAAAGGCAAGTGGCAAAATATCGGGAGCCAAAGATAATCCAAGAAAAGAAACTTTATTGTACATAGAGGATGACATGCGGGTCCCAATTAGCGAGCGGCGGTCTCAACGTTTCAAATGCGGCTTGAGATCAAAAGAAAAAGAAAGTTGATTGTACATAGAGGATGACATGCGGGTCCCATGAGTCGGCGGCTTACTCAACGTTTCCAAGGCGGCGGGGATCAAAAGAAAAAGGAAATAGCCAAAAATCGAGAGGGTGAAAAAAAACCCAAGAAAATAAACTTTTATAGCACATAGAGGATGACATGCGGGTCCCATGAGCCGGCGGGGTCCTCAACGTGGCATGAGATCGAAAGAAAAAGGCAAGTGACCAAATACCGGGAGCCAAAAATAATTCAAGAAAAGAAACTTGATTGTACATAGAGGATGACATGCGGGTCCCAATTAGCGACAGCGGTATCACCGTTTGAGAAGCGGCAGGGGATCGAAAGAAAAAGGCAAGTGACCAAATATGAGGTGCCAAAAAGAATCCAAGAAAAGAAAGTTTTATAGTACATAGAGGATGACATGCGGGTCCCATGAGCCTGCAGGGTCCTCAATGTGGCATGAGATCGAAAGAAAAATGCAAGTGACCAAATATCAGGAGCCAAAAATAATTCAAGAAAAGAAACTTGATTGTACATAGAGGATGACATGCGGGTCCCAATTAGCAGCAGCGGTATCACCGTTTGAGAAGCTGCACGGGATCGAAAGAAAAAGGCAAGTGACCAAATATGAGGTGCCAAAAAGAATCCAAGAAAAGAAAGTTTTATAGTACATAGAGGATGACATGCGGGTCCCATGAGCATGCGGGGTCCTCAACGTGGCATGAGATCGAAAGAAAAATGCAAGTGACCAAATATCGGGAGCCAAAAATAATTCAAGAAAAGAAACTTGATTGTACATAGAGGATGACATGCGGGTCCCATTTAGCGGCAGCGGTATCACCGTTTGAGAGGCTGCACGGGATCGAAAGAAAAAGGCAAGTGACCAAATATGAGGTTCCAAAAAAATCCAAGAAAAGAAAGTTTTATAGTACATAGAGGATGACATGCGGGTCCCATTTAGCGGCAGCGGTCTCACCGTTTGAGAGGCGGCGGGGGATCGAAAGAAAAAGGTAAGTGACCAAATATGAGGTGCCAAAAAAATCCAAGAAAAGAAAGTTTTATAGTACATAGAGGATGACATGCGGGTCCCATTTAGCGACGGCGGTATCACCGTTTGAGAGGCGGCGGGGGATCGAAAGAAAAAGGCAAGTGACCAAATTTGAGGTGCCAAAAAAAACTCCAAGAAAAGAAAGTTGATTGCTCATAGAGGATGACATGCGGGTCCCAATTAGCAGCAGCGGTGTCAACGTTTCCAAGGCGGCAAGGGATCAAAAGAAAAAGGAAGTAGCCAGAAATCAGGGGGTCAAAAAAATCCAAGAATAGAAAGAATTTTGGTTCATAGAGGATGACATGCGGGACCCATGATCCTGCATCGTAAACGGCTCGATCGGAGAGCGTTGAACGAGATGGCGCGATCGAGAAAAAAAACAATGCCAGAGAGGCTGCCATCTGGGCCCTACATCCCTCGGCGGTGCGGATTTGCGTTGACTCGGCCGGCGAACCCGAGAATTCGAGATGCACCACGTCCCGGGCCACCATACGCAACGTTTTGGCCGTTTTCGTCGGGCTAGGTGGCCTCAAAAACGAGAAAAAAACGTTTTGACATGCACAACGGACAGACCCAAAATCGTCGGCCATGGTACACCAGCAACCACGGCGCGACTTCAACTTCGTCGGCCATGGCAACTTTTCTTGTAGTGGGAATTTTCTATGGCTTGTTTGGGTAAAGTTCAAAAAGTTAAAACTTGAGTACTTGATATGTTGAAATCAAAAAACACTTTCATTCATTCCAAACAACATTACAAGCTAACACACAAATGGTTTTAAGAACCATTTCTTCATTCTACGATACAAAGGGACAGATACAAACTCACACCTATGCAAGTGCTCGAGTGATACTACTCTTCATTTGAATCCATGGGCTCCTCGTCCACTTCTATCGGAATGAAGTCATCCACTCCGGCTTCCATGAACTCATAGCCCTCCACATCAGTGTGGATGTCCAGGTCTTCATCTTCCTCAAAGTCATCATCATCGCTTAGGTAGGCTGCATCATTTCCCTGGATGTCTTCACCTTCTCCTTCCAGGTCCTTCAGTTGGGTCTCCTGTGCCTTGACAGTCTCCTCCAGGGATGCTATCTTTGCGCGGAGGTGAGCAATGGTGTAGTCCTTCTTCGCCTGCTGACGGCAAAGAGTGTTGCACTCCTTGGCAAGTATCTTGATGGTCTCGGTCTGCTGCGACTGGTGGAGATGAATCTGGTTGGCATAGGCGCGGGAGCCGTCCAGCTCCTTGCGAGTCTCACACAGCATGAAGTCAAGGTGCTCCACATGGTACTTCACCTCTGGGTGAGGTGACAGATCCATTGGCGCTCCCATTGAGTCATGCCTTGCAAGGTGCGCGAAGCGAGTTCCCTTGATCTGGTTCACATTCTGCCCACACAGACGGGCAAGTGCTTCCAGCATGGCTCGAGCTAGTCCATCCAGCCAGTTGTTCTCCCTCATGGAGAACTAGATCCTCTCGGACATAGGTGGCTCCAGCTTTCCTCTTAGGTATGCAACTACAACCCACTGCAGTTGCCCTCCAGGCTGATCGTTGACTGATACGTCCCCGACGTATCCATAATTTCTGTTGTTCCATGCTTGTTTTATGACAATACTTACATGTTTTGCTTGCACTTTATGATGATTTCATGCATTTTCCGGAACTAACCTATTAACAAGATGCCACAGTGCCAGTTCTCGTTTTCTGTTGTTTTTGGTTCCGAAAGGCTGTTCGGGCAATATTCTCGGAATTGGACGAAATCAACGCCAAACCTCCTATTTTCTCCGGAAGGCTCCGGAACACCGAAGAAGAGTCGGAGAGGGGCCGGGGGCCACCACACCACATGGCGGCGCGGGCCGGGCCTAGGCCGCGCCGGCCTAGGGTGTGGCGCCCCGTGTGCCCCCCGCGCCGCCTCTTCGCCTATAAAAGCCCTTTCGACCTAAAAACACCGTACCAATTGACGAAACTCCGAGAAAGACTCCGGGGCGCCGCCACCGTCGCGAAACTCCAATTCGGGGGACAGAACTCGTCCCGGCACCTGCCGGGACGGGGAAGTGCCCCGGAAGCCATCTCCATCAACGCCATCGCCTCCATCATGCTCCGTGAGTAGTTCCCCCATGGACTACGGGTTCTAGTTGTAGCTAGTTGGTATTCTCTCCCCCATGTACTTCAATACAATGGTCTCATGAGCTGCCTTACATGATTGAGATTCATCTCGATGTAATCGGTGTTGTGTTTGTTGGGATCCGATGGATGATACATTATGATTAGTCTATCTATAAAGTTTGTGAAGTTATTGTTGCTGCAATCTTGTCATGCTTAATGCTTGTCACTAGGGCCCGAGTGGCATGATCTTAGATTTGAGCTCTATATTGTTGCTTAGATTGTATCTACAAGTTGTATGCACATGTCACCGTCCGGAACCAATGGCCCCGAAGTGACGAAATCGGGACAACCGGAGGGGATGGTAGTGATGTGAGGATCACATGTTTTCACGGTGTGTTAATGCTTTGCTCCGGTACTCTATTAAAAGGAGTACCTTAATATCCAAGTAGTTTCCCTTGAGGCCCGGCTGCCACCGGCTGGTAGGACAAAAGATGTTGTGCAAGTTTCTCATTGCGAGCACGTACGACTATTATTGGAAAACATGCCTACATGATTAATGAATTGATGTTCTTTCTTAATGCTTTATCAATCCTGTCAATTGCCCAACTGTAATTTGTTCACCCAACACTTGTTACTTGTTATTGGAGAGTTACCACTAGTGTAGATCGCTGGGAACCCCGGTCCATCTCTCATCATAATATACTTGTTCTACATGTCATTGGAAGTAGTATCAACTATCTTCTCGTGCCATTGCTCTCATATTACTATTACTGCTGCTGTGTTACTGTTACTATTGCTCTCATACCACTGCTACTTTCACATCACCCCTGTTGCTAGTGCTTTTCCAGGTGCAGCTGAATTGACAACTCGGTTGTTAAGGCTTATAAGTATTCTTTACCTCCCCTTGTGTCGAATCAATAAATTTGGGTTTTACTTCCCTCGAAGACTGTTGCGATCCCCTATACTTGTGGGTCATCAAGACTATTTTCTGGCGCCGTTGCCGGGGAGGCATAGCTCTACTCATAAGTTCACCTGGGGAGTACACTCTACATCTCTCTTTGTTTTATTTTATTTTGTTTTGCTTAGTTTAATTTGTCTAGTTTATTTGTGCCTAGTTTATTTCTGTCTAGTATTAGTTTGCTTAGTTTACTTTTGCTTAGTTTATTTTTGTCTTGTTTTATTTGTCTCATATACCCAAAAATCCATAAAAATTTGAAAAACCAAAAAATTAAAAATTGCTGTTATGGGAGAACCAACAACCTACTTGGAGCTTATAGAATGTTATAATTGTTATAGAGAATCAAGAACTGGTAAAATAATGAGTGCTATGATAGAAAAATTGAATACAATTGCTAAAATCTTGCTTGAACGCCATGATATAAACTCGTTGCTCTCAACAGGATACTAAACATCTTAAATTTCAATGTGGCTTTAGTGAGGAATTTTTAATTAAGAACTATAATCGGAATTGCTATATTCATTATGGGTTCGAAGAGGTAGAACAATTTGTCTTATTTATGGGAGCCTCCGAGATAGAATCCTTCATGGTTGAGAATTATGAAACTTGTGTTGTTTGTAAGGGCCTTAAAGATTATGTCTCTACTATCCTTAATTCTTGCATAGAATGCTACAGTAGGAATCCTTATATCCTTGATTATAAAGAGAGACACATTAATGTACAAGAATGCACTCACAATTTGCAGGAACCGGTGGAAGAAGAAATTGATGAACCTGAAAGCTCATTGGATGAAAAAGAGGAGGAAATTGATGAACCTGAATGCTCATTGGATGAAAAAGAAGAGGAGAGTGACAAACAAAAGGAGGAAGAATGGATTAGCTACCCATGTCAACCTTCTAATGAGAGTAACTCTTTATCTCTTACACTATTTGATTGTCCTCCATGCTTACCGGAAGAGGTTGAATGTTATGTTCCTGTGGATTCTCTTGAAATAGTACCTATGAGTAATACTTGTGAGAATGATTATGCTACTGTTATATATGATAATCCATGCTACTTTGATAAATCTTATGATAATGCTTTGTTTGTGCCTGATGTCGAAATGCATGGTACTAAAGAATTTTGCTTGGCAAATGTTTATGATAAAGCTCTAGATGATGGTCCTATGTTACCTGATAATATTAATTGTACTACTAACAAAAATGGGATTGGAGAGGATTTAACTTTATCTATGTGTCCCATATCTCTTGAGATTGATCAACTACCTTGTTATATTATTAATAAAAGTAAGTTTGAAAGTTTTAATTCCACTATTCTTGAACTTTATAAAAATTATATGTTTGTGGATCATGAAAAGTATGCTGCATGTGATAGTTATATTGTTGAGTTTGTTCATGAAGCTACTGAAAATTATTATGAGAGAGGAAAATATGATTGTAGAAATTTGCATGGTACTAAAACACCTCTCTATGTGCTTAAAATTTTGAAGCTACACTTGTTTTATCTTCGTATGCTTGTCACTTTGATCTTCATGAATTTATTTGTGTACAAGATTCCTATGCATAGGAAACATGTTAGACTTAAATGTGTTTTGGATTTGCTTCTTGATGCTCTCTTTTGCTTCAAATACTATTTCTTGCGAGTGCATCATTAAAACTGCTGAGCCCATCTTAATGGCTATAAAGAAAGCAACTTCTTGGGAGATAACCCATGTGTTATTTTGCTACAGTACTTTGTTTTATATTTGTCTTGGAAGTTGTTTACTACTGTAGCAACCTCTCCTTATCTTAGTTTTGTGTTTTGTTGTGCCAAGTGAAGCCTCTAATCGAAGGTTGATACTAGATTTGGATTACTCGCGTGAAACAGATTTCTTTGCTGTCATGAATCTGGGTCTAATTCTCTGTAGGTAACTCAGAAAATTATTCCAATTTACGTGAGTGATCCTCAGATATGTACGCAACTTTCATTAGTTTTGAGTTTTCTGATTTGAGCAACGGAAGTATCTAAAGGTATAAACGATGCCCCCCATAGGGGAACTCACAGCGATTTGCACTTCTCAGCCGTTGGATCTTGCCTGATGCTAGATCTTGGCTGTTTATTGTTTGCATCGCGGCCGTATAAAAGGGACGTCCCAACGTGAGAAACCCTAGCCCCCATTCTGATTTGCTTCTCATGCTCGCACCCGCGCCCGCCCCCCAATCAGCTGCCCCGTTTCCCCCCAATCCCTGCCCCCATCTCTCCCCAATCCCATACAGATCCTCTTCATCTCCTTCTCCTCTGCTGCTCTTCTCCACGGCTGGAGAGGCAAAAGACCAACCATGACGCCATGGATGAGGAGGCGGAGCTAGATGTGGAGGAGCACCCGGGATCCCCAACAGCGCCCCAAGGAGGATTTCCTACCATCTACGCATCATCCCCAGGTGTAGGAGTCTTTTTTTACCTTGGCTTCACATCTCCTTCCTAAAACATCTTCTTATTTGCTCCCTGATTGTGAGGTTGCATGTGTGCATGGAAGGTGTTTGTGTAAATGCCTAAGGGCAAAAACTACTGTGGAAAGATGGTGATTTATGTGCATCTGGACAAACTGCAGGTGTACTCGAGGGATTGATTTGTTCTATTGTTTCTCAGAATATTATATTATGGATTCGTGAATCTATCCATATGCAGATCAGTGAGATGACTGTGTGTCTCTGAAATTCCTCCCATTCCAAGGGCTAGGAAAATTACTAATTGGTGTTTTTGTAAAAACATTGTGTGCAGATCTAATAAGGAAAAGAGAGAAGGAGAATATGAGGAGAGTTCTTTTTGAAAAAGAAGAAGAGACCAATGTCATTTTTCTAACTCATATCTTCTTCGATTAAGTTCTCAAGTGATTGAACTGTATGAATTGATTCATTTTTCTGAACATTGTGTGCATGTAGGTTTGTGGAATAAGAGAAGAAAGAACAATCTGGGAGAGTTCCCTAAATAAGAAGACCAAGGTCATTTTAATGAGACATACTTCGTTCGGTTAATTTTTCAAGTGATTGAACCATGTGTTCAATTATGTTCATATAGTGCTAATGATTAGTGCAGGAAGAAAATCTTGGATAGTGCATTTACACAGTGGCATCAGTTGTATTCACAGGAAGTAAGATTCTGAACTTTTATTTATGGCAACTAGAAAATCCAAAGCTCAAGCTATATAAATACATATTAGTAAAAGTTTATGTAAGAATACATGAATAACTTTGCAAGATCATTCTTGTGATAAATTTATGCTATCCAGTATACTAGCTGCTAGCATAACTTCGAAACTAATTCCTAAACTGACTTATTTAAAATTTACATCTCCGAAACTACAGTAGCACATATTCTGGAAGTTAGACCTTTAATTATCCGTATTCGATCATCTTGCCATGTGCTTGTCCAAATAATAAAATAGCTGACTAATTATATACATATTTCAATGTCAAAATCAAGGAAAAGACAAGTGGGTTGCAGTGGTAGTATATCGCCTCTCTCGAGTGCGACTTATCTCTGCAAGCCTTAGTTAATAACTATAAGATTCGTAGTCCATGGTGTTTCAAATTTTGTATAGATTCAGAATTTGTATGGTATCAGTAATGAAATCAACTTAAAGCTCAGGTTTCGACTCTAGCGTTCAATTCAAATATTTTCTATGATTTATGGTCAATGATTTAAATTTGTACAGATTCACCCAAGAGATATACGAGGTCACCGAGACGAGGAGAGGTGTTGCCAATTCACCATACATACTTGCTGCCGGAGAAGGCATGTGAGGGCACGGGTGCATAAGCGTTGATGGTGCAGCCACTGTTAATATCGTGGTTAACAGCAAGGCATCTCACCACATACCGGTAACAACCTCTGAAGTAGACAGCTGGATTCCATGTTGGTTCTTTTGTTTTAGCTTTCTTATGAAGATTGTGTCGATGCCTTTTGCCCTGAAAAAGCATGTATGGTACGGATGTTGGTGTGGCCTATTGTGGACGTCAGGATTGCGGTGATCATCTTGGCTACTGGCTTAGTTAATGGATGTCCCTTCCTATTTTAATGATTTTGTTCATGGTGCTAATGGAGTTTATGGTATTTGTCACTAAATTCCTAGAGTTGTGCATGTAATATTCCTGTGATTTTGCTATAGTTGTAAGCCATTTGGATGGTCTCTATGCAGTTGCATTATACAATTACATAAATAGCATCCATGTATTCAAAGTAATTGTGCATAATTGTTGATAGGATCTGGATGTTCAACAATGGGTGAGAAGCTAAATGAAAATAAATAACCGAAGATGTGTAATGGAACATATAATAGAGTTCTTGCCTAAATAAGAATGATTGAGTAGAAATGTTATATACATGATGTTAGTTCATTGCAATAAGCAGGCTGTGATATTGTGACTGAATGTTTTTTAGATTTTTTTTCTAGATTGTGTACTTATTTATCTCATTTGGTCTGCTTAGTTCCAACTTAATATTTGTTCTTGTACCAATTCTTTATTTAACTCTAATGTATTCCTTTGATATTTGTTCGAAGAAGTGACATGCCATATGTTGTAGATTCTAGAAGCTTAGTGAGTGTCAATCTTGATCATTACATGGATTTCTGTAACTAATGTTTCTTGGTTCATGGCCCCTTCCTAACAAGAAATGAGAGATATGGCTTTTCTTTGTATCGATCAATATGTATGTATTCCCTTACTTGGATGAATAGATCTGTTTAGAAAGTAGGTGCTCTAATGCAAATTGAGTGTTTGCATGTGGTATATTTATTAGAACAACTCTAGATATGAAGCTCTTTCTTTGCTTATGAGAGGTACTCATTTTGCTTCCGAATAGTAGATGCGACTCTTAGGAAATATGCTGCTTATTCATTTCTGTTGCTGCACCTGGCAAACCAGCTTATGTTCATTCGTAGATGATAGATAGTACCTAGGATAGGTAAATATGATCCTTACTCACGCATATGTTGCACAATATATGATGGACCGCTACTTGCGGGTCAAGTAGCAGTCCATCATATATTGTGCAAAGAAATTCTTAGTATGTTGGCTTATTCACATAATACCTTCCAATGTACTTGCTGGTGTAGCTTTGATGATGTCAACATAAGAATATTATGTTTTCATACTATCTTGGTAAACTATGCTTGAACAGGTTCATTACAAAGGTTTCTGAATTATATATCCGATGCACCATTATATTGGTGTTGTTTTTGTTTGCGCATAACGAAACAGATACTCTACTTGCAAGAGTGGTCCAGTTGTTTGTTATTTTATTTTTGGACAGTCCAAGTAGATTAGGTGATAGACGTCATTAATTTTAGAGCTCATGTCTGAGCTTTCCCTTTTCTCACTATATTGTTTTTCTGTCTATGGAAATTTAGAGTACCAGATCCAGTATGTAATCATAGACTTTGTAGCATGTCAACTAAATGTTTTTTCCAACTAACATTTTTATTTACATCAGGTTCAGATCTTCGATTCACGTAATATGCTCCTTTGAGGCAAAGAGGGAGGCGTACTGATGGCAGTTTGGATTGCTCCCATGAGGCTTCCGAAGAAACTAAATTTAATGTGTTGTCTCTGGGTGAGGTGGTCTTCTGGTTTCCATGTCGTTTCTTTACTGTGCATCCAATTTTACAAATTATTTATCTAATGATGCTTTTGATGCTTTTATATATAGTCTGGAGTGATAATCATGTCTTATCCTCTAGATGTGGAATGCTCCCATGTTATGAAGTTCAAATCTGAAACTCTGCATTCATCTTTGTGTTCTTCTTTCCATTTCTCACTATGGGGCTTCTATGAGACAAATCATTAGGTATATATATTCCTTCCATTTATATGTATGTGTTGTTTTCTACCAATAAAATAAGAAAAGCCACATATATGCACGAGTGTTGGTCGGGTGATATCCTATTGAATTGTTACCACTTTTCGAATACAAATAATTCTAATGCACCTCATTTTCTAAGAATGTGCTCTCTTTTGTGTCTATGAGAATAGAGAAAATTTGATTGTATCTCATTTTTATCGATGAATCTTTGATGCTGCATTTTCTGCTTTTATGTATTTTTATGTCATATGTGACCTATTGCTTTACTGTAGAATTTAGTTATTTTAAGATGGAAGTTTTCAGAAATATCAAGATCAAGGTTTTTCTTCCATTGAGTTTATTTCATGTTTTTATCTTCTTGGTAGATGATGGAATTGCTTTTTTAGTCTCTGTAGCGGATTTGCCAATTGGCGTGTCTTTTGTTTTGCATGCAGATGTTGTTCCACATGCTCAGCCTTCCATTGATATGAATGCTCGGAGGCGTGAAAATTCGTCTTGGCAAGCTCCCAATTGGATATGAAGATGAGGATGTTATGTTTTGTTTTCCAATGAGGGATATGCAAGGATATTTGACTAAAAGATGAGTCTAAATTAAGCTAGCAAACTTTCCAAGTAAGTACAATCAGAAATTTAATTATTTTGCCTAAAGAAAAGCACACGCAGTGATGTTGATGAAATAGTTTCATGAGATGTCTACAAAATTCTAATTTTGGCAACCTATTGAAGAAAATAATAAGTTAAAAGGGGTTAATTGATACATACCCACCAGCTCCAAATGTTCAGAATTCTTCAATATCAACTCTGAGTGATGAGAGCATATCATTTTCTTGCAAACTACTTAGGCATTTAGAATTATTCAAGTGCAGCTCTGAGTGATGAGAGCACGTGTTGGCTTGCACGCCGCCTGCAGAGCATATATTGTCACCCAGGATGCACAAACAAAACAAAACTGAATTTGTAGGTCAATCACTAGAAACATGGTACTCTAGACTATATAGTATGACACATATTCACCTTAGTTTGTTCCAATATAGGTGCAACCGAAATTTAGCTCAGAGAATGCTGCTACACTGTAGCAAGATAATTCTTAGGTGTTTCAGACTTTCAGTCCTGCGCGTATTCTGCAAATATATTGAGAAAAATAATAAGAAATATTGTAGCAACTTTTCTCTTCTGAAGTACCTGCTATAAGTTAGAGTCAGTGCGGTAAGACCCCGGTACCTACTCAAGGGATACAATACATATAAGGATCGTACTTTAAATTACTGTAATAAGTGAAGCCGTGTTGTTTACATCTCTTTTTGTTCTTGGATAATTTGTTCTCACTACATTGTTTCGTAGGTTCCATTCGTAACGCTGAAAACATTTAAGAGGTCAATGAGGTCGTGAATGGTTTGCAGAAAGAGTAGCCTGCATTTTTTTCTGGCGTTGGCAAAATCTCTAGACCATCTCCTTTCAGTACCAACTCATGAAAATTGATAACATACAATTTTCCATTTAACTCACTGCTTAATAATTTTGCACCTTCAAGCACATAGGATACCATGAAGCTCAGGGTTCCATTACTCCTTTTTCAGTCTTTCATTCGCCCTGGGCATCCAAGAAATCATTACCAGCATCCTCCAGAGATTCTCCACAAAGTAGATCACAGCAACTTCCCACGTCATAGGATCTCACTGCAGGTTGGCGTCACAATAATGTTGTTACTGAATGCTAATCAGTTAATTGGACTTTGCAATGGCACCTGTCTCATGGGCGAATGGGTTCTCAAAGCTAATCAGTTAATTGGACTTTGAATGCTAATCAGTTAATTGGATTATGACTCGGAGCAATGTAGGTGCCTGTGTGTGCATACCAAGAAAGGCAAGAATTGTGCTACATGCGCCATCTACAAGTGGCCCTTACTGAGTTTATTCTACAAAATCGACAGTATCCAGTTCGTCTTTGCTATGCATTGAGAACTAATAAAAACCAGGGGCAAACACTCCAAAAGGTTGGCATCTATTTACCAAAGGCTGGTTTTTCTCATGGGCAGCTTTATGTTGTTGTTTCAAGGGTGACATCCAGGAGAGAATTAAAGGTGCTTGCAGTTTATGAAAATAGGGAATCATGGAAACAACGAATATAGTATAACAAGAATTTCTTGAAAATCTTTAGGCATGGTATATGTAAGTACCTTTTCATGGAGTTGTTGTTCTGCCTGTATAAACATAAATCTACTGCTTTTAATGTATTGATCTTTCTGAATCATTTGGGTTCAGTTCGGTTATGTACTGCTAGCAACTAGATTAGCACCGTATTAATGCTCTTCTTTTCTAGCTATTTAATGTTTGATCCTTCTCTTATTTAGTAAATTGACGAGATGCTATGTTGTCTTGCTTCTATTTATATCCTATGCAAAAACTGTGGAACAAAAAATTAGAGCATCATCTACAGAGCCTATTGTTTCTTCCGTTGAAAACTATGATATCATTAGATGAATCCAAGGAAAGGTTATTCTCCATCCAGCTTTGTTGTAAGAATTTGTGTGCACTAATTCTATAAGCCCTACAAGGAACATTACGAAGTGGATGTACGCCGACTGTAGAAACCAACTGTCAATCCGTCGAGTAGTTTCTGATCTAAAGATACATCTGTTCTAACCAGTACTGTATCTAGCATTTCAGATTTAAACCTCGCAGTAAAGTTGTTTGCATCAGTCGTGCAGTGAACTCCCCCATGACTAATTATCATAGTTGTTACATACACGATTATGTTGTGAGATCGACCAGCAGCATTTCACCCGTCAGTGTCACCGGGCGACAGCCATTTCCATACAAAGTGGCAGCCAGAACATCGAGGACCTTGGCTGCTCACACGCTCCATCGCCCTCTGTCCTCTGCATCCAGATCGAGCCTCCCCCCACCCCCCACCCCCTGTCCAGTTGCCACCATCTTCTCGAGTTTTTCTGCTTTCCAACACATGCTTGCCACTCTCCCCTTTCCATGGCGTCAGCCGTGGCGGCGAAGAGCAAGCGACGGACTCCAATTGACAAGGGGGAGGCCGGATCAGAGCAATTTCTACTCCCGTCACCGTCAGCTTCGCGAGCTTTGTCGTCATCCGGCATGTTGCTGCATGCTCGACGACGTCCCCTTCCGCATCGCCTGGCTTGGTGGCGGGGAGCAAGCCGCGCGCTCTGATTGGTATGGGGGAGACCGAATTAGGACTTCTCTCATTCCCAGCACCACCGGCTTCCCGAGCTTTCCTGCCCTCTGGCTCGCCGTCAGCTGCGCGTCACCCTCCCTTTCCACAGCGGGCTGTGCAAGGTGGCGAAGAACGAGCACCGAGCTTCAGTTCGCAAGGAGAGGGCGGATTGAGAAAAGGCCTACCTCTTCCCGTCGTCAACGTTTCCGAGTGAAAGCTAAAAACGTAGTGTACTAAATTTGAGTTAATTAAAAAAGAACGGAGGGAGTAGCAAAAAAGATAATGTACAGTATAAAAAATAAAATAGACTAAACAGTATAGTCTGGCCGTAACAGTTAAACCGTTCTTCCCTTCCTCCGCGACTCATCACTCTTCCAAGTTCCAACTCGCAACTTTACAACTTGACAAGTATACTCTAAGGAATCAACACTGGCTATCCATGCCAGAAAAAAAAGAATACCACCACGGGCACGGCGGCAGCTTTATAGTGTTTCCTAAAGCGCCATCAGAAAATAGGATCAGATCGATTGGATTATTCTGTGCACGTAGCAACACTGTGCACTCTCGAATCTCGACGTTTGACAGACAGTTGATATGTAAGAGAAGCATTGCTTCATTTTATTCAACAAACAGTTTAGCAAAGTTCTAGCATGTGTGAAGTGGTTAATGAGCAACTCATATAGCCTATGACCGGAGCTTCATTTATTCAATAGATCTATCGAACTTGAACCTACACAGGGTAATTTTAAGAAAATTGTGTGCTTATATTTGACTACAAATACACACAATGTGTGAAATCTGTGGTGTTCCTAGGTTAGTGGAAAAGTAAAAAAAAAAAAACACTATTCATATGGACAGAAGATCTATTATAGACTGGACTTGGACTTCTATGTACAATCAATTAAACAATAAGGGGTCCGAAAGAGGCTCCAAACATGTTAAACAAAATAGTGCCTCGTGTTTACCTAAAACATATCGCTTATGTTTCGAAATATAAACCTTCCTTACAATTTAATTTAAACTATTAGAACATCATTTTCTGAATTCTAAAACACGCATTAACAATTTGCGAGTACTAGAATTAGTTAAAATCTGCATTAAATTAGAACCTCATTAGAAATTGATCCCACTTAACTTCTACCTAGAGCTACTTTGTTTCCTTCCATGATTTCTTTGGATGTTTAGATACATAAGAGCATCTCTAACCGCATCCCCTAAAGCGTTCCTCAAAGGTTTCTTTGGGACGCGCCGGACATTTTATCTTCCCCAATCGCGTGTTCCAAAGGCTCTTTCCGTCCGGGGTGGTCCTATACGATGTCCGGCATCCCGAGCCCGTCCCCGCTCCACAGGAGATGCTCCGGGGACGCCGGATAGAGTGAGAAGCGAGGCGGGGAGTGGCGGACCAGACGCGTCATTGACACACGAACAAATTTGGGGGGCGCATTTGGGGAACACGACTGAGCAGCGACGCCCCCCAAACGCGGCATGAAGAAACAACATCCCCTAAACGCTAAATCCGAAGCGCTTTTTAGGACTCTTTGAGAAACGTGACTGGAAATACTCTAATACTCTCATCTGAGGAGGGAAAAGGGAACTTTGGTGTGAGAAGAAAAGGGTAAAGTGAGAAGGATAATTGCCTTTATATACACGCATCTCACATTCTCATCTCGCTTGTCATCTCGCTGGCTCGATTAGCAATTCAGCCTAGCGAGTAACCTGATAATCAGATTTCCTTTTCGACCCACGAGACCCAACCGCTATCGGCCAGTCACCCCTATGGCTAAACAGATATGCATCGCTTTCGTTTTGTAAAACTAAAAAAAAGTATTATCATTTGCTAGCAGTTTTTTTATTATTGCTATACGAACTATAATTTATTGTAAATTTTACGGGATCGTGCGCCAAGGCGCACATCTAAATCTAGTGCGATATAAACTCCCAAAGTCCTAGCTTTCTCCAAATTTCAGTCACCCTTGGACAGAGAAAATAGGCATGCCTAATGCTCTCACAATCAGATTGGCATAGGGTACATTGAGAGCTAGGCCTCATGTGGCTGTGTTTTGTTTAGTTGACCTAGTGTCGGGTGTAGCTGGCTGATATGAGTGGGGCATGGCCCAACCGGGCATGGACGTTCCACCCCAACTAATGACCAAAGAAGTAGGCCCATGCAGAGTCACAACAGTCTTTCCTTTTTTTTTTTTGTTGTCTTCAGCCGTTTTCTGCAAGAAAGAAAAAACGACTGCCAAGAAAATAAAATATATTTGGAGATGGGAGGTATCGATCCCCCTTCCTCTTATAAGCTAAATAAGTGCTCTACCATTTGAGCTACATCCCCATTTACATTCTTACAGTTAATCTCGCTTATTAATATTAATTAATCGTTCTTAAGAGTACATTTTGTTTCGCTTCTGTTCATATATATGCTGGAACCTGAGGTGATCTCCTGTCCGTCTCTGCTACAAGAGGAAAATGGCACCATGGCTGAGTTCAGTCAAGATTTGTGGCTGTGTATTTTTTTAGGGCAAAACACGTTTAGCTTTATTGATCACAGATGTTTATAGCTAGATGTAGAAACATATGGGCGCGCATCTCATCTCCTCTCGTATTAAACTCTAGCCGCCGCACAACCTTCACCGTAGCGCCGCTGCCGCTCAACCTCCACCTTTGCCACCATGAGCAGCGCCGGCCGCGGCCAAGCTGTTGCGCCTCCACCTCCACCTCCACCCCCGACTCCACCTTCCCCGGCCTCGAGCTCCGACGAGGAGTTTGACGACGACGACAACACCGACGACCTCCTCGGCCCGGTTAGCGATGCCAAGTTCCTGGCTGACGCGGAGAAGGAAGCAGAGGAGGAGCGGGCAGCCCACGCGGCGTTTGACGCCGAGATGGAACGCCGCAGGGTGGCGGCCACTGCAGCCGCAGAGGACTCCGACTCCGACATCTCATGATCTTCTGATGACCCTGATACGCCTACCCCGAAAGAGAAGGCGGCGGAGCAGAGAGCGTTAGTCGACTCCTTCAAGACGCTCAAGAAAGCCGAGGACGCCGCGAACGAGACGCTGCGACGGTGCCTGCTAGAGGACGCGGTGGCGCACCGAGCCCTAGCGGCCGCATGGCAGGCGGTGGAGAAGCAGACGAGGGAGAGAGGCAACGACATGGCCGGACCGTCGGGAAGCAAGTAGTCTAGGTTTCTACTTCTATAGTTTCTATATAGTTGTTTCTATGCTTTTTAAATATGTTGCAAAACAAAAAAAGGGTCGCCCCGCTAGGAGCACACCCAGACGTAAACGGACGCGCGGTCAAAATATGTTCGCGAGGCAACACAAAGGAATGCTCGCGACCACTTTTGGACATCCGAAATACGTCGCTCCGTTGGAGATGCCCTAAGGAAAATATTTATTAGTCTAAAATAAGGAAAATATTTGTGCACCCTGCTTCCATCTACTAAGAAGTTTCGTATTGTGCGCTGATCTATGCCTAGAGGGCATCAATCAAATAAATTTCAGAAGCTGACTGCCTTCGAATTTGTGTATTTGTAATACTAACAACCAGCAACATCATGTACACTAACAGACTAACTTACTAGTTTTATTAAAATTCGTCTTTACTGGCTGTTCTGTTTTGGCAGATTCTGTCTCTGTTTTTTTTGCATTGTCTCTTGTGGACTTTAAGCGAGGTTTTCTAGACGTAGAGAGCTGTAGCTAATGTTTTATTGAGTTCTTGCAATGTGCCACTACAGGACCAAGGTGGATTCAAATTTTTTGAAGTACTAACCCCTCTAATGAAGTTTATGAGAAGTTTGGTGTGAAGGAAGTTTTCAAGGGTCAAGAGAGGAGGATGATATATGATCAAGAAGAGTGAAAAGTCTAAGCTTGGGGATGCCCCCGTGGTTCATCCCTGCATATTTCAAGAAGACCCAAGCGTCTAAGCTTGGGGATGCCAAAGGCATCCCCTTCTTCATCAACTTATCAGGTTCCTCCCCTGAAACTATATTTTTATTCGGTCACATCTTATGTGCTTTACTTGGAGCGTCTGTGTGCTTTTATTTTTGTTTATGTTTGAATAAATTCGGATCCTAGCAATCCTTGTGTGGGAGAGATACACGCTCCGCTTTTTCATATGAACACTCGTGTTCTTCGTTTTACTTTTAATGTTCAATGATAAAAGTTGGAAGCTACAATATTTATCTTTATTTGGTTGGGAAAAGAAAATGCCTCATATGTCTTGGATAATTTGACACTTGACAATTGTTTTGAGCTCTCAAGTATGATTAAGTTTTTTTTCATGTAGTCTAAGCCTATTAGTGGAGAACTACTGTAGAGATTGTTGAAATTGGTTTGCATAATTGATCTCTCTTAAGGTCTAGATATTTTCTGGTAAAAGTGTTTGAGCAACAAGGAAGACAGTGTAGAGTATTATAATGCTTGCAATATGTTCTTATGTAAGTTTTGCTGTACCGGTTCATACTTGTGTTTGCTTCAAACAACCTTGCTAGCCTAAGCCTTGTACCGAGAGGGATTACTTCTCGTGCATCCAAAACCTTGAGCCAACCACTATGCCATTTGTGTCCACCATACCTACCTACTATGTGGTATTTCCCGCCATTCCAAAGTAAATTGCTTGAGTGCTACCTTTAAACAATTCAAAATTTATTACCTCTGATTTGTGTCAATGTTTTATAGCTCATGAGGAAGTATGTGGTGTTTATCTTTCAATCTTGTTGGGCAACTTTCACCAATGGACTAGTGGCTTCATCCGCTTATCCAATAATTTTGCAAAAAGAGCCGGCAATGGGATTCCCAGTCCCAAATTAATTAACCTAAATAGACACTCCTCCATGGTATGTGATTGTTGGACGGCACCCGAAGGATTCGGTTAGCCATGGCTTGTGTAAGCAAAGGTTGGGAGGAGTGTCATCATAATAAAACTAAAATAAAAAGGCACTCCTTCATGGTATGAGATTGTTGGCAGGCACCCGAGGATTCGGTTAGCCATGGTTTGTGAAAGAAAGGTTGGAAGGAGTGCCACCCAAAAATAAAAATAATTCATGGGAGCCGCTCTTTGAAGGTTTGTTTGGCAAGGGGGTTAGTGTACCCATTACCATTCGTTGACAACAACAAACACCTCTCAAAATTTTACTTTTTATGCTCTCTTTATGTTTTCAAAACCAAAGCTCTAGCACAAATATAGCAATCGATGCTTTCCTCTTTGAAGGACCATTCTTTTACTTTTATGTTGAGTCAGCTTATCTACTTCCTCCCACCTTAGAAGCAAACACTTGTGTTAACTGTGCATTGATTCGTACATACTTGCATATTTGCATTCATCATATTACTTTGTGTTGACAATATCCATGAGATATGCATGTTGAAAGTTGAAAGCATCCGCTGAAACTTATATCTTCCTTTGTGTTGCTTCGATGCCTTTACTTTGAATTTATTACTTTATGAGTTAACTCTTATGCAAGAATTTTGATGCTTGTCTTGAAAGTACTCTTCATGAAAAGTTTTGCTATATGTTATCTACTTTTTAGCAACTATAGATCATTGCCTTGAGTCACTTCATTCATTTCATATGCTTTGTAATAGTATGATCAAGGTTATGTAAGTAGCATGTCACTACAGAAATTATTATTTTTATCGTTTACTCGCTCGGGACGAGCGAGAACTAAGCTTGGGGATGCCGATACGTCCCCGACGTATCCATAATTTCTGTTGTTCCATGCTTGTTTTATGACAATACTTACATGTTTTGCTTGCACTTTATGATGATTTCATGCATTTTCCGGAACTAACCTATTAACAAGATGCCACGAGTGCCGGTTCTCGTTTTCTGCTGTTTTTGGTTCCGTAAAGGCTGTTCGGGCAATATTCTCGGAATTGGACGAAATCAACGCCAAACCTCCTATTTTCTCCGGAAGGCTCCGAACACCGAAGAAGAGTCGGAGAGGGGCCAGGGGGCCACCACACCACATGGCGGCGCGGGCCAGGCCTAGGCCGCGCCGGCCTAGGGTGTGGCGCCCCCAGGTGCCCCCCTGCGCCGCCTCTTCGCCTATAAAAGCCCTTTCGACCTAAAAACACCGTACCAATTGACGAAACTCCAGAAAGACTCCAGGGGCGCCGCCACCGTCGCGAAACTCCACTCGGGGACAGAACTCTGTCCCGGCACCCTGCCGGGACGGGGAAGTGCCCCCGGAAGCCATCTCCATCAACGCCATCGCCTCCATCATGCTCCGTGAGTAGTTCCCCCATGGACTACGGGTTCTAGTTGTAGCTAGTTGGTATTCTCTCCCCCATGTACTTCAATACAATGGTCTCATGAGCTGCCTTACATGATTGAGATTCATCTGATGTAATCGGTGTTGTGTTTGTTGGGATCCGATGGATGATACATTATGATTAGTCTATCTATAAAGTTTGTGAAGTTATTGTTGCTGCAATCTTGTCATGCTTAATGCTTGTCACTAGGGCCCGAGTGGCATGATCTTAGATTTGAGCTCTATATTGTTGCTTAGATTGTATCTACAAGTTGTATGCACATGTCACTGTCCGGAACCAATGGCCCCGAAGTGACATAAATCGGGACAACCGGAGGGGATGGTAGTGATGTGAGGATCACATGTTTTCACGGTGTGTTAATGCTTTGCTCCGGTACTCTATTAAAAGGAGTACCTTAATATCCCAGTAGATTCCCTAGAGGCCCGGCTGCCACCGGCTGGTAGGACAAAAGATGTTGTGCAAGTTTCTCATTGCGAGCACGTACGACTATAATTGGAAAACATGCCTACATGATTAATGATCTTGATGTTCTTTCTTAATGTTTTATCAATCCCGTCAATTTCCCAACTGTAATTTGTTCACCCAACACTTGTTACTTGTTATTGGAGAGTTACCACTAGTGTAGATCGCTGGGAACCCCGGTCCATCTCTCATCATAATATACTTGTTCTACATGTCATTGGAAGTAGTATCAACTATCTTCTCGTGCCATTGCTCTCATATTACTATTACTCGTCGTCGTGTTACTCGTTACTATTGCTCTCATACCATCGCTACTTTCACATCACCCCTGTTGCTAGTGCTTTTCCAGGTGCAACTGAATTGACAACTCAGTTGTTAAGGCTTATAAGTATTCTTTACCTCCCCTTGTGTCGAATCAATAAATTTGGGTTTTACTTCCCTCGAAGACTGTTGCGATCCCCTATACTTGTGGGTCATCATTGACTTGTCCTCCAAAGAACTCCGGGTGCGGGCGCTCGAGATACTCAGCAAAGGCATCCAAGTCCCTCTCAAAGATCAGGCTTCCTCCATTGCCCAACTGGTAGAACTTGGTGTGGTTAAGCTGCTCCATCTGTAGGTGAATTGGATGAGTAAGTTAGAGAAGTGCAAGTGTGTCAAAATTTTATGTAGAATTACAAGGAAAAGTAGAGCATGAATTTCTCTTTTTGAAAAGATCTCAAGGGTAAGAGTGTGAATAAGTTTTCAGAAATATTCACTTCATTTATTTTGAAACTAAGTTTTTCAGACATCCATTCTAACTAGGGCCTCCTAAGGTCAAACAATGGCTCTGATACGAACTTGTCAACACTCGGATTTTTAATTGTAGATGCCTATTATGTCGTACATCGCAATCCTAGGAAGATTGTTTATGCGAGACATAATAAGTTCATATCACAGAACATCATTCATTACAAACCATAATAGTCTTACATCAAAGGATCACATGATACAGTCTTAATACAACAATTGATCTAAAGATCAAATACACAACACATAGCGGAAGATATGTAGTAGTGGTCCATCTATTCCACAGGCAACGCTTGACGTCGGGAGGTAGTCCTAGTTATCGTAGACATCCTGTTGTCCACCTTCTTGGTACTGGTTCCCCTCTTCATAGTCTAGCCATTTGAATAGCCAAGGACAAAGCCATGAGTACTTTTAAAGTACTCGTAAACTACACTAATAGAAGTACTAATATCTCTAATGGATTCTAAGCTCTAGGTTCATTTGCACAAAGCCAGTTTTATTTCATAAGAACTTACTATTCAAAACTCTTTATTTACCTAGACTTACTGAAGTGGGAACATTAGTATCATTCCCACAACTCCGTTGTGATTCAAGTCAAAGTCACATTTCAAGTCACCATTCATTTTTAGAAAAAAGATCTGACAACGGAACAGTATGGCCATCCAACTGTCCATGACCGCGGACGCGGCTATTCGAATAGTTTAACACTCTGCAGAGGTCGTACTCTTGTGCCACAACTTTTGATTACATCCGTCAGGGATAGCCCTAAATCATCATAACTCAGTATGCGGATCATCAACCCTTAACCTTTCACTTACATACCCTAGTATAGGCACCTCCCCTATGAGCTTGGCCTCCTAGTGATGTCAAACTGCCATCGTAGGAACTGCACAGGGCTTGGGTGGGACATTCAACTCTTTTCACGTCATTTCACTTTCAACGGAGGCAGCCTCAACATAACCTCTATGACGGTTGTTCAGAGGGAACCCATACTAAGATACATAAATTTCCAGCTAAAGCCTTACCCATTATCAGGTATTGTGGGGGTACTCTAAAATTGGAATGGTATCGCCTCCGAACCCAACCATCAGTTTTTGTCAAATTCACCATGTCATTCAAAAGTCATATTCACCTTCAACACTTTCAATAAAATGACTCATCATTCCAAAGTAGAGCTTGCCTTGGTTGGTGTATTAATCAAAGTGTTCCTCCTCTTCTTCGTAGAAGGCCTCCTCCTCCTCATAGCCTTCGGTACTAGCGTCTATAAACGGATACGAGGTAACAATCACCAAACAACACTTAAGTTGACTAGTTAGCCTTAATGGCTCACTCAAGATGATCTATCATCATCACAATCATCACTCAACATCATACTAGGGTTTTCTTATTTAGTGTTAGGAAAATAATTTCCTCTCATTGAAAATTACTAAGATTTAATATCCTCAAATAAGAGCATATGAGGCTATGAAACTAAAGTCATCACCTCACATCACATTACTTGGGAAAGTGATTTAAATGAGATGCTACACCTCATAGATTTGAAATACTAAATTTGAAATAATTTAAATGGCCTAGAAATGACTACATAGCCATTATTTGAATCTAGCCCATGATCATATGAAACAACTATGTCATATTTTCGCATAATCAATTAGAGTTTTTGAAATGTGAATTATGAGAATTGGAATCACCTCAAAATTCATTATGGTTGATTTTTAATGAATGTTTGAATTTTGAAAAGGCGCCGCCTTGTTATTTTTATTGCAAGTGATCTATAATGAACTAGGGTTTGCGACCAGTGGGGTTTGCTAGATAATTTCATCTACTTTCTCCCAAAATTGGAATCAACTCAATTGGATTTGTAGATTTGGTTTTATTCAATTTTGAACATAACACCAGATTTCAAATTTGATTTAAATGAAATAACAAAATTCAAACTATGGGCTTCGGCGGGAAACGAAAACAGGCCAGAGAGAGAAAAAGAAACGGGCCGGCCCAGCAGCGCATCTCGTACGCGCGGGCAGCCTGACAGCGGGACCCGCATGTCAGCGACTAATCAAACCCGAAACGGTATGATTCAAAGGGGGCCGCAGGATTAGAACATGATCCAACGGCTGAGGTGCGTCGTCTCCGTCGACGAGAGCAAACCTTGGCCGCGGCGGACCTAGGGGGTCAGAGGCTCACCGGAGGTCCGGCGATCATCGGCGAGGTGGTGGAGCGACGTTGTCGACAAAGGCGAAGCTCCTGGTACCGGCGGCAGCTCCCGGGGTGGCTCCAAGCTTCGGCTTCTTCTGCAACGGCTCTGCGGTACTCCGGCGACGAATTGGGGCAGTGGCGATGAAATTGGAAGGGGCAGTGCTCGAGGAGGCTCAGTGAGAGGAGGGGAGTGGAATGGCGTGAAGAATTCGTGCAGGGGAGGCCTCTATTTATAGGGGCGACGAGGTGCTGCAGGCGGTCACGGTGGCGGACGGTGAGGTGATGCTACGGGCGACTAAGGGCGTGGGCGATGACGCTGCTCTGTTCCTGAGGTCATGGCGATCGAGACGCGCTTGATGGCACAAAAAATTGAGGTCGGGGGAGGTCGTCATCGTCATGTGGCCGTGTTGTACCGTGGCGGAGATCGTCGACGGTGTCGGCGGCTACAGGGCTCTCCGGCGCGAGTGGTCATGTCTGGGGGGGTTGCTGGGGTACTGGCGAGTGCGTGTGCGAGAGGAGAGAGCGAGGGGAGGTCAGCAACGGCTAGGCGAGCTCGTGCTCTGGCGTGTCCAGGGGCGTGTCCGTGCGCGCGCTTGCGTCACAGGGCGTCGTGGGCACGTCCTATGCTGGCCAGTGCCAGCCTCTCCTTGGTCGATGGCGAGTACTAGCGTGCTCAGTGGAGGAAGGTGAGTCCCCAGGACATGATGAGGTGAGCCGGAGGTGAGTGGAGAGAGGGGTTGGCATGGTGGTTGGCATGTGGGTGACATGGGCTAGGTTTGGTCCTTTTTCTCCTTTGAACAATGGTGCAAATGCATAGCTCAGTCCAGGGGGTGCAATGGAGAGTAAGTGGTGACATAGGCATTGAGGGTTTAGGCAAAAATCCATTGGATTTTAGCATGTATGCTCAAACCAGATTGGTGCACTTAAGGTGTTTGATGAAATGGCCGCATGAAATTTGAATTTGAATTTTTCCAAACTTTTTCTTGGGTGTGATTCTAATAATGTTTGGCCTCTCCTGGTGGTCTTGGTTTGCAAAGTGAAGTCAATTTGATGAAATTCAAATTTGAGGTGATCTTGTTTCTGTTTCAATGTTGCAACTTTGCATGCTTATAATAAGAGTTGGAAAATGAACCAGCAAGGTTGGTCAACACCATTGTGATCACCTTGATGTGTTCTTGGATGAGGAGAAAAGAATTGGGAAAGTTTAGTTTAGAAATTGTTCATTACATGGGCTCAAAGTATGTACCCTGATATAATTGTCACAAATGACCAATATCATATGTGACTTGGTTTTGATTTTTCTTTTGACTTGTTTTGCATTTCTTTGATTCAAATGTTATTATTTTGAGTTTAGTAATGTTTCTAAACCATTTACACAAGGTAAACATGTCCTAGTTTATGATTTGCAATTATGGCCATAGGCTCATATAAGATTTCATTTTTATTTTATTTTCTTTTTCTTTGTTTATCTTTGATCCAAATAGGCATGGTTTATGGTTTAGAACATTGTTAAACACTCAAGCAAACATCATGGCAACAATACAAGATTCATGCATGAACACTATGCACACAGGTTAATTCAATTTAAGTTTTTGTTGGTTCACAAATTTGGAAAGGAAATTGATCTTCTTTATTGATTTGAAAAGTTGGGATGTTACATTAATGTTGCCTTCGATGTTCATAAACCATGCGTCACTGTCCATATCTTAGAATCAGATTTTGTAATTATATCAGTGAAAGTATGTAAAATCATGTACTACCAACGATATTCATAAAGCATTTTTTCGATAAAAGGAATATATTAATATCAGAAGATATCAATTACACCCACCCTCTGCAACCACGCAATACCATAATGGCATTACGGATGCACACAGCCAAAAAAGAGAAAGAGAAAACTAAGAAATAAAAACTAAGAAATAAAAACCACCAGACAACACACCTAAGACTCTCCAAAAAGCGACGCCTCCATGAAGGGAACATTGCACCAGCACCGTCATCGCCGCCCGATCAAAGATCTTAGGTTTTCACCCTGAAGATAGTCCCGACTCTCAAAACAATGGCTTCAACAAGGTCAACCAATTAAGGCCAGACCTTGGATTTTCACCCTGGAAGGTAGGACTGTGAACTTCACCATTGTTGATGACCCCACTTTCATACCACTGTAGGAACACCAAGCAAGTTCCTCAACAGCGTAGAGAATTGAACCTCCATTAGTATTCATAAAGCACGTATCGCTCTACATTCTTTTTTAAACAGTTATTGATACAATCTCATGCGGTTGTCGCTAATTAGATCACCACGCCGAGGTCTTTGTTTACTTGTGTCTATTTTTGTTGCCTGGGTATCCCATTTGTCTTTCGACATATTTTTGGTGCATATGCTGAGTGCAATTGGCATGTTCATGATTTTAATATATATTCCATTTCTGCTGCAGAATTTATTAGTACATCTTGTGTATACGTATCGTTTGACTACTTGAGAGGAATATACCTTTCCCCCCTAGCATCCCGGTTATACTTGATGCAGGCCGCCAAAGTTGTCCTAAATGGACCATAATTTGTTGAGAGCTCGGCTGTACGTAGCAGGCCCAGTAGGTCGGGGTGCACGGGTAGCCCATGCGATAGTTGGTTTGTTAAAAAAGAGTTAGTGTTAAAACAGACTTCCACTGACGTGTAGGTCCAGACCTCACATGTTAGTGAGACGATGCTGGTAGTTGCCGGTGCACCTATCGGTGTTTGGAGTGCGTGTGTGTGCCATCGGTTCTTCCGAGACAAGCGGCACTTATTCCCTTACCAGCCACCATACTCCCGTCTCACTCCCATTATCTTCTCTCGCCATCTCGCATCCCTCCATTGACGACCACTGCTACCGAAGCGGCGGCTGGCGACATAAATCATCTTACAGCGGCGGATCAACCCCCTCTCCTCGGCGGCAGCACTGCGTTGTGTATGTAACTATGTAATCCCTAAAACCATGAATCTATATGATGTGATGTTTTTTGTGTGGAGTAGTTTTCATCTAAGAGTTGACCTGTTTGCGGGGACTAGGATTACGCTTGAAAGTGGGCGAGATCTACTAATTTCAATTTTCGTCTTGACGGATCCACGACCTATGAAGATTTGTGAGAGGCGACTATGAGCATGCTTTGCATGGGTGTTCTGTAACTGATGATGCCTTTTTGTTGTTTTGCTTGATCGATATGTACTTTCCAATGATGAATTGCGGTACTTTAATGCTAGAACTTTCCATGCTATCTATAGTTATATCCTGTTCACTACTAGGAAAAGGCTTATAGCCGCACTCCTTACCGCCGGCGAGTACGATTTGAAGATGCCGGTGGTAAGGCCTTCCAGGGTGGCCTCACCTTACCGCCGGCGAGGTTGAACCGAAGTCGCAGGGGGTATTTGCATTATCGCCGGAAAATCCGATTCAAAGTGGCCGGAGGTAAGTTTGGATGTAGCCCCAAAATGGGCCTCCAGTTACCGCTGGCACCTTCAGTTGTAATTCGCCGGGGGTAATACCCTTTATCGCCGGCACCTCAGAATGAAATTCGCCGGGGAGAACATACACTAGATGGGCCACATGGGCTGGAAAATAACGGGGGCGCCTGCAGATGGATTTCGCCGGGGCTAACCCTTTTGCGTCGCACGCGCCGTCGCCTGCTCCCCACCCCCCTCCCCATCCACTCGATCCACTCCCACCCCCTCCCCCTCTGTCTCCCCGCCCTCCAAAACCTAGCCCCGCCCCGCTCCCCACGGGAGAATGACCGACGCCTCCACCCTATCCGCCGCCGTCCTAGCCGCCGCCACGCCCCCGGCCGCCGTCGCCCTCACCGCTTCGTCTACCCCTCCGATCGACTCCCCTACTGGCTCCGCGTCGCCCTGGCCGAGCCCCCCTCCGGCGGCCTCCCCCTCGCCTCCCCTCTCCTCGCATCCCGCCTCGGCTCGGACCTCCACCTACCTCTCCCTCTTCGCTCCACACCAGAGCCCCGGTGGCGGCCCCACAAATCACGGCATCAGCAACGGCGAGCCATCCGCAGGGAGCACGAGATGGCGGCCAAGTTCCCGGCGACGGTGGCCGCGAGATCCAGGCACGCCTCCGGCCACCTCCCTTCATCCGCGACTGCGTCCTCGACCCGAAGCCTCCCACCCGCGAGTCCCCGCTGCCGTCCTTCCTCCTTCTGCGCCTCTACGTCCTCCAATCTGGTATGTGCTTACCGCGATGCTTCTCAGACTTAGTAATTTGGGATATAAATTGATCTTGGTTTGGGGAATTAACTCACAGGCCATGCCACTCTGGTTAATTGAATATATGGGTAGGTTCGATTGTATAATTGCTAAGGATCTCTGTTTTGTTCATGATTGCAACCTGCTAAAAACATTGGGCCTAATTGCTTCAGAAATTCCTGGATCTTGACTTCTTGGGCTGTACATCTTGGATGCTAAGTGGAACTCCATGTCAGATCTGAACGCATATGTGAGCAGTAGCACTTAATGCACTACGTTTTATAGATATATGTATGTTCGTTGCCATGAAATCACTAGTGCTCTAGACGACAAGTCATTGCTTTTAACCTATTAGCTTGAGTATTCTTGAACTGTTTAGCTTTCAACCCAGGATACTTTCATGTGCAGGGAGCTTTTATACCTCGCAGATTATTCTCAAAAGGATTTGAGACAATGCCCTACATTCAGTAAACTGAAGACTTTATCTGTCAAAGAGTGGAGTGTACATGGTGAGCACAATACACTTTACAGTACATCGTCAACATTTGGTCAGGTGAAAATGCTGCATAGTAGACCGGTGATAGATATTTGAGAAATACATTTATGCAATTTTTTAACTGTAAAAGCAACCTTTGTTGGTCCTATAACAGTTACATCATTGGAAATTTGTTTGTGCAATATAGCAAATTAGCAATAATTATTGTGTACCTTGTCTGTGCAATGATGTATATAGAACATGATTTGGAGTTTGATTGCAAGGTGTTTGTGAAAATACTTGTCGGAAGAACGTTCGTGCACCATCGCTATGGACGGTACCGAGGGGCTCGTCCGCGGCCAGAAGGTCCTCAATACCTTGACCACTTGTCGTAGAAAATATTTCTGGTCATTTTGTTTGCTCGATGGTACTATCAATGGTTTAAATAGCAATATGTGTACACCCACTTTCCACCAGCGCTCACAATATTCAAATGTTCATTCTTTCTGTTATAGTCATTTTCATTTTCTCGGCAATATGGGCGCAAGTATTACTGCATCACAACACATAGATATTTGTTTCACTGTATCATACCTAAGATAAGTAGGGATTCAAATGCAGTAATTTTGTCTGCACACTTAAATCATTTCCCACTTGAATTAGCTTAAAGTTTCAGTAAACACTCCAAAGTAGGTATAATCTTCGCCGTCGTCTCCTGCCCTGCCGCAAACTAGCACTATCTGAATTACACAGACTATGTTGCAAGTGTTCTGCAATTTTCAACTTGCAACTGATATGCGATTTTATGTCAACTAGCAAGGTGGCCCTGCAACATCTAAAAAATATGTAGTTATAATGGTTTATCTATTTTATATGTTGTAACTTTATATTATATAAGTAATGTTATATAATTATTAAAACTACCTGACCTATTATATAATGAATTTTACTCACATTTTTTTAGGTTCAACGTTATTTTTTTCTCAACTATCGATGTCCTTGCCATATCCGTTAATATCCATGTCAATTTTGCTTTGTGTCCGCATAATCGGCACAGAGACATGACTTGCTTAAATCTAGAGAAAACTGCTCGTGTAATACTAAAAAATATACTCATTAAATATTTTAGAAAATTTTTTTTGCATCGCCTTCATTATCCATGGTTGGCGGGTGTTGTCTAGAGACGGCAAGAAGCTGGCGAGGTACGACCGCACGGTTATCCGTTTAAGATGAAGTCGTATGAGTGATGATCGATCAGGTTACTGGTGCTTGTGTGGGTTGATCCGAAGTCAAATACATGCAAGTTCTGGCAAGATATCTTAGAGAGCTTTTATTTCTCGCATACTTGGAAGGAAACAATGTGATGCGTGGGTACAATGAATCAATGTACGTATGAGATGGGACTCAATTTTCACGTGATATATCGGTTGGCAAATTGAATTGTATTGCATGTTATGTCGTGCTGGAATTGTTTACGTATATTTGTTTTTTGTTTTTGTTTGGAGAAGGTGCGTACATGATACTTGATAAAGTGCATGCAAAAAAGACCTATCGCACATGACACGGTTCATTTTAGTACCCTCTGTCTCTAGACAATATTTAGTATCTACATGCCTTAAAATTTAGATAAATCTAACACATGTTTTTATAAGAGAAGAGAGTACATCTAACTAACCTATCATTAAATCCTAACCATAAAATTTAGATCTAAATATCAAAATAAGTTGGACGATGTTGCTTAACGTGATGATCTATTATCAGATCTTTTTTGTTCCTTTTGTCTTTCCTTTCAGTTTCCAGATCTATTACCTCCATTTCAAAATAAGTTGGTTCGTTTTATTTACATAAGAAAGTATAAATATGTATTTTATTTATAGATACAGTTCTAAGTAAATAAAAATATTAAAGTACACACATAAAGGAAGCGGTTAGAAAATTTGGGTACACTTGAATGTGACACTATTTTTATAGTTTAATAAGTAGTACATTTAAGCAATATAGTTTTGGATACATATATTCCATCTATAGTTTACCATGTGTCCGCGCTGACACACACATGTCTAGCACCTTCGGAATAACTAATGGTGCTATTTCAAAAAGAAAAAAAAATGATTTCCTTTATCCACACGTGAAGTACAACTGTAGGAGTCCTTCTTTTAGGTGATGTGGCATGTACCCATAGAACCAAATCTTTTTTATTGTGATCGCTTTCTATTTTTTACATGGACAAAAATAGATTTCTATTCTCAGGTTAATTTATAACGGATGTCAGGTGAATCAAAACTATACATGACTCACGACTTTTGTTTCGTTAAATCTAAACCACAATTATATTGGTTATGTGCCATATTATTTTTGTACACATATATTTTTATACGTAACACTTTTTACCTTTTAATCTGAGACACTAAGATTAATATCATTGATTTATATTTTATTAGCATATGTGGATTAACCTGGTGTGCCTCAAAAAACACCCTTATTTTGCTTTTAGTATCACACTTATAAATAGCATTGCATGCAAACTTCTGATTTAGCTTGAACATTATTCTACTACCAACTCATCTTAAGCTATAATGTAAGAGATATTATTAATGTTTACATGAATTTTGTTATATCTTGGATTTATAATCATTCAAAATTTATTATTAACATATGTACTACTTATTGTATTGGATTAATTCCTAAATGGTTGATGAATATATTCAACGTATTCTTGAATGTCTGACTTAATATTACCTTTTTTACTTTTGTTTTATTTTATTTGATCTGCATGCTTTGTATGTTTTTTATAAGTATCAAAAATTACTGTGTATCATATAGATTTGCAGTATTGGTAGTATCTTAAGATTTAGACTAATCAAAATTTATTATGAACGGATGAGGGTAGACGTCCTTTTTTTGGTCAAAATTCAGTGACCGGGATAAATTATAGATTTACCATTTTCAGTTTTTAATTACAATACAAGTTTTTTTTCATGAACGGGTGGACCTTTTCCGTTTTGCAACTACGTATGGCTGATCGCCACATGCGTGTATACCAATAATATGTTGTAAAGGAAAAAATGGTTAATAATTTTAAAATTATTAAACTATAGTTTTATTTGTTAATTTTAATTAGCATGTAAGGACTTCACATGCTGGGATATTTTTACAGCAATGTTTACTCTTTGTTTAGTTGGTGGATTAGTTCTACCGATTTTCTTTTTGTCGACCGGTATTTCCGAAATTTTGAAGGAAAGAGGTTCTAGTGGTTTCCACTGATTTTTCCCCCTACCAGATGAAATTTGCAGTTACTGTGAAATTTTGGATTAATTTATGAATCCGTTTTAAAATTCTCAGCTGATATATCCGGTATTTCAGAAAACTGGAATACCGGTGCGCACCGATATTTTTATATCTAACAAAGAAAATAAAACCCTTGGTTGTGATCGCGTATTAGTGCTGCTCTATTCTATGTAGATGCGGCCAAACTTTTTTTTTTGGCCAAAATTCAGTGATCTGGCCGATCAGGTTGCCTGACTCAACGCGGACGGTTCTTTTTCTTTGAAAGGTTTACTATTTTTTTTTGGCTCAGTTCTGCATAGTGCGGGTCACCACCATATTTTCCAGTGTATTTAATTTACTGTATTGATTTTGATCGGTCCATTTATTAGATTAAAAATCCATGTCTTGTAACTACCAAATCTTGTGAACTCGTGATCGGCTAATGTAAAGATAGGCATATATTTGGTGGAAAAGTCCGGTTTAAACATGGGTGCATGTGAACCCTAGTTGGAAATGCATTTTCCAAATGTTAAAAAATTCTGAAATAAAAATATCCGGGTACGTACACATGTTTCATGTGTGCGTAGAAAGTTTTCATGGAGAAACCACTTTTTTATTTCAGAATCTAAAAAAGACAAAATACGTCACATATATACTACTATATAGTCCTGCAAAATTTCACTTTTTTGCCGAGACAAAATAAAAAGTTTTTTCGTCACGAAACTCATGTCCAGGACACATATTTGAGATCATCTGGGAAATCATTTTGTGTTTCGATTTTTAAAACATGTTTTGACATCACAAACGGAATTTTTCAAAAAGTGGGTTCACATGCCCCATATTCCATATATGCACACTCTATGTTTGGTCGGATGTGGTTTTGCTAGATCGTGAAAACGATCTAAAGCTGGTCACGTAGCTGGGTTGGACCATGGTCACGCCAGAATCGATTGGGCTCAGATCGCATGCGTGAGCAAGGCACATGTCTAGATGTTTTCTTGTGCACGTAATGCATCTTTTATTCAGTCCGTTTTTAGCTGTGGGTCCACCGAATAAATGAAATTTCATTAGAGATATATAAGGAGCGTTATGTACTATTAGTAATCGTGACATGATGGGACATATATGGCTGAAATATGTATGACATATTTGTTACATAAATTTTACGGTTGTGATTTAAGTTTCTAGCCACAAATATTAGATCTAAACCATTAAAATAATTAAGATGATGTGGATCAACCTAATGACTCTATTAAATATCCTTATTTTGCTTTTAGTATATAATAGATGCTCCACATTTTTCTGTCAACTGGTATGCAACTGATATTGCATTAGGAATATTTCTGTGACGGAGTACTCCGTTCCTTTCCTAGTGATGGAGTACTATTCAGTAATAATAACCTGTGATGGTTTCTTACACAATAAAATGATGCCTTTGTGTGTATTTGCAGCTGCAAAGAGGTGCTATAATTTGAGATGATGTGCAAAGAGGCTATTTCTGTGAAGGAAGCTTTCAATATCAGGTACCTGTGGTGTGATGCATGCGGCTCTGATTGGTAGGAGTACTTGGATCAAAATTTTGAGTATACTTGGAGTAATTCGGAGCAGTAATATGTATCTTGTTTCAGTATATTTATGAATATTTGGAGCAAGAGTATCAAGAGTATAGTTCTGTGCAGTAATCTGCATCTTGTTTCAGTATTTGGAGACTGATGATGTAAAGTGAATATGTTTTTATTCTGAAGGTTTTGTGATTTCACGTCATTTTTTTAAATCCTAAAATACATACCGCTGGCGCATAGGGCTGTTTGCCGGCGGTAACTTAATACCCCCGGCGGTTTGGAAAGCGCCGGCGGTAAATAATACCCCTGGCGAGTTGGCTGAGGTGCCGGCGGTAATCTGGGTTACCCCCGGCGGTTTGCAATGTGCCGGCGGTAAGGGCTTACCACCGGCGAGGTGATCGCAGGCGAATACGAAAACGCCGGCGGTAAGCCTTTTCAATGTGCCAGCAGTAAGCCTTTTCCTAGTAGTGGTTGCTAAGTTCTTTCCCAATTTTATGAGTTGAAGTTGATATACCGGTCCTACGAATTGGCCAAACTAGATTCACAAGCATAATCTTCAGATTGTTGGCTTCATAAGTATACCATTCTCCACTTACTTTGTTAGTTGTCTTTATTTAGGTCGTATTATTTTGCACTTACGATCAGTAGCTAGCGGACATTATGTGATTGGGCCCATTTTTGTTGTTGCATTGTTCAGGCAACAAGATCAAGCTTGTAGAGAGCTCATCTTCGAAAAAAGGGAGATTCCCTGATGAGCAGGCCACCAAACGCCAGTGAGCAGACCCGCCCTGGCAGCTTCAGCAAGTTACTGTTACTGCCGACAGGGTTAGATGGGGTCATCCCCATTGCTTTTGAGCCCTGGTTTGAAGAGGGACCATCAAGCTGAAGATCTCCACCGATTGCATCTGGGAGGTCGGCCTGAAGGAGGAAGATGGCAAGATTGTTATGGACGCACGCTGGTCAGAGTTTATTAAAGCACATGACTTGTAGATAGGATACTTCACGGTATTTAAGAGGATTGACACCAGATCCTTGAAGGTGCTCGTATTTGATCACGACAACTGCGAGAAGGTCATCAAGTGTAAAGGTAATCATGCACCACTGGAGGAAAATATGGATCACAACTGAAATAAGGTGGTGGCTATTCGGTTCTAATTACCACTGTTTTGTAGAGATGTGGTGAATAAGTATATTTACCACTCTCTTCGATGATGCATTTTGTGGTCAACATGATGGTACTCTTATATATGTGTGTGGCTCCTCCACACACAATGTTATGTTAAACATGAAGGCTCGAGCTGTACTTGTTGACTGCCAAAACCCACCGGCGGGCAGCGGCCTTGTCAACACTGTAGAGCCGGGGGGAGCCTAGAGCTGCGGCTGGCTGAGACCCCTCCGAGCGACGGCCCGCAATGCTCTTCTGGTCACACGCGGCGTTGCGAAGTGCAAGGGCGTGCCACCTGACCTATACCGGTCGGGAAGGTGATGAGGTTGCCTCGCTTAGTTTCTGCCGGGGCATACATGTAAACGTTAAATACGAGCCTCGATCGGCTCTCGGGTTATCCTGTGAATCGGCTCAAAGAGCCGATCCACCCATGATCCGTACGGGGTGCACGAATACTTGGTGGTCCTGCTTGATCAAGATGAAGCTAATGAGATCTACGACGATTTAGGGTTTTCACCGCATAACCGGATCATCCTACTCCGGAGTTGGGCCTTGCGGCCACGCACGGTGCTCGTAAGCCGATCCTAAACAAGGCCAAAAAACCAACATGAAGTTGATCCTAGGAACATCCCGTTTAGGACTTGCGAACGCCACCCTACGTGCCACTGGATCCTCCCCCATTGTAAGGCCAAACTATTGCGAGATATTAAACTAATCCTTGTAGAACAAGGAGCAATCGTAACGGATCAGATCTACTAAATAATGATCAAGCGGGGTGCCGCCCCCACACCTGAGATAGGCGTGAGGACGGCTAGATATGCAAGGGTTGCACTACGTAAGCATGCTTAAACGAAGAACAATGCTAACCCTAACACATCTAATGATAACTACGTTGCTCGCCATCAAAAACGCTTCGATACGAGCAACGCATGAACAACGTGGGGCTTGTGCTTGCCTAGATCGCAAGATGCGATCTAGGCAGCATGTCGCTACCGATAGAAACCCTCGAGATGAAGGAGTTGGCGATGCGCCGAGATTGGTTTGTTTTTGGGGTTGAACGTGAGTTGTTGTTTATTCCATAAACCCTAGGTACATATTTATAGTCCGGCGGACTCTCTAATGCGGGCGTGCACTAAACCGTGCACGACTAAGATTCTATCTCTAAACTAAAATAGATCTAATATGTTACAGATACACGGCAATTAAGCCCAACAGGCCGATTCATATAATTCTCCACGTATATTTCCTTAAGCCCGTCTTGACTGCGGCCCACCTCTGACTCGGTCAAATCTCGGTGATAACACATGCCCCCCTGGTTTTGGAATTGGTAATTCCAAAATCACTCTGTTTTCCTTCGTCGGGTCATGTCGTGGCAGAACCGTCGCAGTATCCCTCATGATGATGCCTCGCCTTCTCAACTTCTCCGCGTGACCTGGCAGTTTTTTTTTTCTTTTAGGCACCACTTCCTCGGAAACTGCTGCGGCATTGAATTTCCACTATATCCTCCTTTGATTTAACCGCTCTGAACAGTTCTCCTTTGTATCTCCTCCGCATTAGCACTCCAAAAACCCTCCCAGCCACCATGTCTTCCTCCTCCTCTGCTCCCTCGGATCTTGCTAGCCAATCCTCCACGTCCCGTGAGCCGACGCCGGAGTACGACGCGGCGGCGGTCCACGCGGCCAACACCCGCCGCGCCATTGCGGCGGGGAGGAATCGGACCACGACTTCTCCGTCTGGTCCGAGGACGACCAGTCCTTGACGGACGGGGAGAGCGACCTCCGCTCCCTCGCCATTGGGGAAACGGAAGAGGGGAGTGACGACGACAGCTTCTCCTGCGACTTCACCTCTCCCGGGGAGGAGGAGGAGCAGGAAGAGGAGGAGGAGGACGACGACGAGGGCTCCTCCGACGAGCCGCCGGCCAAGCGGTTCTGCCCTTGGCCGGGCAATCTTAGCGACTTCGACAGCGACGAGGACGACGCCGACGATGAAGATGAAGACAACGAGGGCCCGGTCGGCGGCCATTGGAGCGACGACGAGCCCGCCGGGAGCAGCGCCGATAGTGGCGACGACAGCGACGACGAGGGCAGTGATGGCCCATAGATAGGACCTCTAGAATAGGGCCAGTAGTAGATGAGGCAGTGGATCCCCTAGTATCCCCCTTTTGAGAGCAACTAGCTCCTTATGTAAGAAATTTCCTCTTAATCAAAGAAGAACTTTTCCCCAATCTTGATTTTGCCGATTCCTTTTAATTGAGCCGATTCTCTCTTCTACTGACCTTGCCGATTCGTCCCCTTTGCCAATGCGTAATGAGCCGATCGCACCGCATCGGTCCTTTGAAATTCACCCTTCTCTTCTTCAGCTGATGATTTTCTAAATCTGGTGGAAGGCGCCGGACTTTTCCAACCAAACCAAATAATCCTTTTCAGTACCCACCATTGTGAAGAAGGTTGCAATGAAGGATCAGCCGATGGTATCCTCATCGGTTCTTTAAACGAGTATCCACTAGGCTTGTTGCCCCCGAGCCTTACTCGAGGCGAGAATGTCGGAGAAAATGCGCCACGGCCGATCCTCTTTCTTCCTCCGACAGCCGATAATCCTCCGTTTCCTCCTTGACGGAAAAGGTTCAGGAACCCGGATCGGCTCGAAGCAGCTGGAGAAGTTTCCATTGCTTTACTCCCTCGAGGCAACAGAAAGCACCACCATTGGTCTAAATTTGGTGGAGACTCGATAAAACACTGCATAATTCCACTAAAGTCGATGGCTGCGCATCGGCCTTCATGCCCTTAAGTCGATGCCTGCTGCATCGGCTGTGCTCGAAAATTTTCGAATTTTCATTTTTTTTATTACGGCCGACCTGTGCATCGGCCCCCATATTCCAATACCCATCAACAAAAGATGAGATGCTTCTGTTGCATATCCTCGTATTTTCATATACCTGGTGCCCCCCGAGCCGATTCTGTCAAGAAAATTGATGGTATCGGCTGCGTTGGATAACATGTTGAACCCGAGGTAGAAAGGTAGGTGAGGATAATTTTGGCCGATTGCTGGAATCGGCCTCCACGTTGCTTGCTCGTTGAAGGTTTTGTAAGTTCCCTTCGTAAATTTTTTGGGGCCGATCACAAGGATCAGCCTCTCCTGGTTTGCCCATTGGTTTGATCTTGCTACTTGGTCAGGCTGGATGAAACCAACCCAACCTCTGACTTGATGCGCCTGCTGTCGTCCACCTTGAGTGCTCCGTAGAGTCGTGGAGCGCTACGCTCTTTGGGCAAGACGAGTACCATGTTTGTGCCAGCCGATGTCTCATCATCGGCTTTCCTCTGTTTAGGGCGCCACTCCATTTTCCGTGGACGACCCTCTTCATCCAGGGTTCGCTGAACCTTTGCAGCCGGATCAGGCCGTGCCTTTCTTAGCGTATGCGGGTACAACCTTTCGGCTTCCTCCGGGCCGCGCAATCGCTGAACCCTGCGCTTCGGGAACGGCTGAGTCCGTCGGGGCACCACCTTGGCCGGTGGTACTGTCTTCTTCCACTTCTCCCTCGTCTTCGAATCTTCAAGATCTGCCCAACGAGGTGACTCGGCGCGTTTGCTTTGTGGCGGGAGAGGCCCTAAGCGCTCGAACACGGACACGTTGGCTGCCTCCTTCTTTTTCGATTGCATTCGGGCAATTGCCGATTGTGGGCAATCGGCTCATTCCTGAATCCCAGCGAGTGTCGAAGAAGGGGCGGTCCCGGTGTCCGGTGTTGTCATCTTGCTCCCTGGATGCTTCCGTGGCACGGCGCTCGTGCTCCTCCTCATCGCGATTCTGCCGACGATGTCTTCTGGCTTCTCTAGCCAAACGATCTTCTCTATCATCGTAATTGGGTCGCCGGCGTTGGTCATATTGGCTAACATATTTGTTGAGGAGGTGATCAGAGAGGGGTCGCTGATATCTTATATTCTTCACCTCTCCCTCTGTGACATAGCGCTTGCCATCATGATGGAGCCGATCGCGTGGAGCGGCCTCCTCTGTGTCCTCGCTATGAGAGCAGCTGCCCTCATCTCCATCTTTGCCAGAGTGATTTCCAGGTCCTACCATGTTGATGCTGAACGAGGGACCTGGCTGGCAACCTTCAGGGTAGGTGATTTCTACCATGTTAACGGCGGGGAAGGGTTGGGTGTCGACCTTCATGGCGTACTGGTTGAAAATTAGCCGCCCCTCTCTATCGCCGCTTGGATGTGCTGACGCCACACCCGGCAGTCGTTGGTGGCATGGGAAAGCGAGTTGTGGAATTTGCAGTACGGCTTTCCGTTTAGCTCTTTCGCCGTGGGGAACTTGAGACTGACGTGCTCGATGGAGCTGGAGCCATCTGATCCACTGAATTTGGAGAAGTCAGGGAGCCGATATTTAGGTGGCAGCGGGATCATCTCGTAATCGTCAGGGTACGGCTTGGAATAGCCGACTGCCCTTCTTTTCGGCATCATGCCGAACTGGTCTCTCGGTATGGTACTGATCTGATCCGTCTGTGCTGGCCGTAGGAGTTGCACTCCGAAGATTCGCCGGGGTGGCGTACTTGGCCTGCCACGTTTGCTTTTCCAGCTCCGAGCCGGCTGCGGGAGCTGGGCTCGGGAGTTTCGTCGGTGTGGCGTATTTAGTTAGCCACGTCCGCTCTGTCGCCGACGTTCCTCCGGTCTTCGCCGGAGTCCCCGATGTCGTGGCCTGGTTTGTGAGTGCCCGATCACCACAATCCGGCACATACATGCACGCGTATCCATGAGGGATCTCCTTAGGCGCCTCCATTAAGAACTGGTAGTCACCGGGGTCGCCACCAGTCCCGCAGACGAGGAATGCCGGTGTAGTCGGCACTTCAGCAGGTGCTGCCAACGTAAATGGCAGCGGTGGACGGGACCTGGAATGGGAACTCGCCTTGATGAGTCCCGAGAGCTGGTCCTGACGGCGAGTACGGGTGGCTCATGATCTCCTGGATCACGCGCAGAGCGACACGCTCCGGCGCGTTGACCAAGTTCTCAGAGTGGCGGTGTAGCGAGTGAGCGACCAGGTAGTTGATCTCCTGCCGCGGACCCCGGTGCGTTCCTCCGACGAGGTAGAGAGGTCTATCCCATCGAGTGCACCTTCCGGTGAGAACCCCTTCCATCCGATGCCACCGAACGGGTTCTGCGAAAAGAGCCGATGAGGTCGGCTTCGAGGGTAGCCTTGATCTCGTTGTATTGCTTCTTGAGGTCATCAGGCAGATCCTCGTAGGTGACTGGCGTGCCGTCCGCCATCTCCGATGTAGATGGCGATGTGGTTGACGTAGACGATTGTCCCACCGGGCGTGCCAGAATGTGTTGACTGCCAAAACCCACCGGCGGGCAGCGGCCTTGTCAACACCGTAGAGCCGGGGGAGCCTAGAGCTGCGGCTGGCTGAGACCCCTCCGAGCGACGGCCCGCAATGCTCTTATGGTCACACGCGGAGTTGCGAAGTGCAAGGGCGTGCCACCTGACCTATACCTAGTCGGGAAGGTGATGAGGTTGCCTCGCTTAGTTTCTGCAGGGCATACATGTAAACGTTAAATACGAGCCTCGATCGGCTCTCAGGTTATCCTGTGAATCGGCTCAAAGAGCCGATCCACCCATGATCCGTACGGGGTGCACGAATACTTGGTGGTCTTGCTTGATCAAGATGAAGCTAATGAGATCTACGACGATTTAGGGTTTTCACCGCATAACCGGATCATCCTACTCCAGGTTGGGCCTTGCGGCCACGCACGGTGCTCGTAAGCCGATCCTAAACAAGGCCAAAAAACCAACATGAAGTTGATCCTAGGAACATCCCGTTTAGGACTTGCGAACGCCACCCTACGTGCCACTTGGATCCTCCCCCCATTGTAAGGCCAAACTATTGCAGATATTAAACTAATCCTTGTAGAACAAGGAGCAATCGTAACGGATCAGATCTACTAAATAATGATCAAGCGGGGTGCCGCCCCCACACCTGAGATAGGCGTGAGGACGGCTAGATATGCAAGGGTTGCACTACGTAAGCATGCTTAAACGAAGAACAATGCTAACCCTAACACATCTAATGATAACTACGTTGCTCGCCATCAAAAACGCTTCGGTACGAGCAACGCATGAACAACGTGGGGCTTGTGCTGCCTAGATCGCAAGATGCGATCTAGGCAGCATGTCGCTTACCTGATAGAAACCCTCGAGATGAAGGAGTTGGCGATGCGCCGAGATTGGTTTGTTTTTGGGGTTGAACGTGAGTTGTTTTTTATTCCATAAACCCTAGGTACATATTTATAGTCCAGCGGACTCTCTAATGCGGGCGTGCACTAAACCGTGCACGACTAAGATTCTATCTCTAAACTAAAATAGATCTAATATGTTACAGATACACGGCAATTAAGCCCAACAGGCCGATTCATATAATTCTCCACGTATATTTCCTTAAGCCCGTCTTGACTGCGGCCCACCTCTGACTCGGTCAAATCTCGGTGATAACAGTACTCCATGTCTCTAGTTACATTAGTTAATGCTTGTGTTGGTTGTATTGTGAAGAACACATGTTGTTCAGTTGTCCGGTGAAGTCAAAATGCAGCATTTGGTTCCTCGCGAACGTATGCATGCACCAACAAACTCCCCTTCCATATTTTTTCAAAAAATAGCTAAGCTCCTTCTGACAAGCATATTAGGCGCAAATGTGCAACCTTCAGTAACGATCAGCCTTCCAGCACTGCCCATGTAACCAGACATTTTTTTGTGTGACACTAACCTTACCAATAGAAAAAAGTACAACTTTCCCTGCTCGGGCCAAAATTTTCCCTTTTGGGTTGCTGTCTACATGGTAATTGATGTGGGCCTACATACTCAGACGATAATGCCAATAACTACAAACGGGCTACTAAATCACTTTCTGCCCCTTTTCTAATGCAACGCGGATCCTATGATTCACCAGAAAAAAAAACAGAGAGATTCTACGTACAAGTCGTTTTTAAAGTATTTCTTTTGTATTATTGGGGGTTGCGATTTTTGAAACTGCCATACCCTGTGCGAAAAATCTTGATCACTCCATACCTGCATGGAGCGCTGTATTTTGAAAAAAAAATCAAAAGTATATTTTAAAATTTTAAAATTCCGAAAAGTTTCAAGATTTATTCTATCAACTTGAAGATCTTAGAGCAATAGAGTTTGTATTGAAGTCTGCAAAATAAAGATAACCCCGTTGTGAACAAGTGCAACGTTTTGAACCATATAATAAATCTGAGATTTGACACATTTTGTGTACATGGAGGCTTAGGGGACCCAAAGAAAAATCCAAGTAGCCAAGTAGCCAAAAATCAGGAGTCAACAAAATTCAAGAAAGGAAAACTTTATAGTTCAGAGAGGATGACATATGAGACCCATTTTGCGGCATCGGCCTCAAAGTAGGCTGAAATTAGGGGGTCAAAAATAATCAAAGAAAGGAAACATCTGTCGTTCAGAGAGTATGACATATGTGACCCATTTGCCAGCTGCGTCCTTGTAGCGACCCAGGAAAATCCCCATAATAGATTTGTTTGTTCTTTTTTTTGCATCATCATGACATCATGCATCAAATCATCCATGTTTTTATGAAATAAAATTATTTTTATAGACCCTACATATTATGTTTTTCCTCTCATATGGTTCTACATGAAACCCTCCCTTGTGTCTCTTCTTTTTTTAACCAAACTCTAAAATCCTCTTCCTTCCCTGGGCCTCTCCTCTCTCTTTCTTCTCCAGCCCGAGCCAGGTCAGCCCTCCTCTCTGGCCCATTTGCTCTTCAACCCACGCACCCCTTCGCCAGCTAGGCCTCCTTCTTCCCCTTTCATCGTCTCTGGACAACAACAGGATAGGTCACGCACCTCGCGTGAGCTCCACCACCGCGCTGTGGTCCTTCCTCCCCTACCTGCTCCCTTTCCCCCTTTAAATTCCTCTCCTGGAAACCCTAGCATCTCTCCCCTCGCGCCGCCGCCATCTCTTCCTTCCTCGTTTTCTCGTCCCTGTGAGCAACCGAGGCGCATACCAACGATGACCTCGCTGACGCCCCATCGTTTCCGGTAGCCCCGCACCAAGAAGAAACCACCGGGAGCTCGCCCTCGTCGTCCTCTTCATCCTGGTGCTTCGAATCGTCCAGGGAGCCTCTCAATCGTCGCGGTTTTCACCGTTTCTTCTCCGACCCCGGCGGGTTAAATCGTTGTTTTCTAGGCCGTCCGGCCTCCTTCCTCAATTTCGAGCATGTATATGTGTTCCTGGTGAGTTACTCGACCCCCTGAACATCTCCTTCGTCTCCGTTATGCTCTAGTTCAGGTTCCCACCGTTCACCGCCGTTCGCCGCCGCTGCAGGTTACAATCGTCACGCTCCGGTGACCCCTCGCTCACAGCGCCGCCTCTGTCTGGTCCAGCGTGATGAGGTGCTATGCGCACGCCCCCTTCCCCGTCCCAGCTTGGCCTCCCTTGACGAGGCCATGGTCGGCCAGTAGCACCCCCCGCACAGAACCCGTGAACACCGGCTTCCTTCGCTGCTTCCTCGCCTCCTCTCCGTCGACCCCTTCCAACCCTGGGTGAGCACCGGCTTTCCGACGCCCCTGTCATCCACCTCCATATCCTCAGACGAGCAACGCCGCCAGCCATGGTCGCCGTCGACGGAATCATCCGCGCAACGCACCGTCGTTGACCTGTTCCTTTTCTTCAGTTTCATCAGGTAGCGCTGCAACATCTCCCGGTCCAGTCAGCGTCGCCTAGGCCCGCGTGTCCTCGTCACCGCCTCGTCAGCACGGGACCCCACCGGTCAGCCTATGTGGCTCAGATCCATCCCGGTGAGAAACGTTCCCAGATCCACATCCAACTCTTGTTTGCAAAGAGACCCCTGCACCTTCTCGTTTCTAACCCGCGGTCCTCAGCTCCTGACACATTTCTGATAACCCCCCTGTAGCTTCAGCCTCGTCAGCCGCCCAGTCATCAACTCCTGGCCCCGCGCGTCATCCCCTGGGCTAGCTTATCTTCGGTATAAAACGTTTTCCCCTCTCTTAGTTTCTCCAGAAAATCCCAGAAAATGATAAAACTTGCAAAATCAATATCTATTAATCTGTAACTCGAAATAAAATGTTTTCTTTATGAAAGTTAATCAAAAAATGAGTGGAACATTAATATGCCAACCATTCATCTGTTTGCATCTCGCATCATGTCGCGTTGTGATAATTTATGCATTTCACCTCACATATATGCGGAGAATTTCGGATTCTGAATATGCTTTTCCCCGCTCCGTTTAATATTGATGTAGCTCACCCCTGCCATGTTATGCCATGCTAATGAACACTGAACTTTGACGGTAGAAAATGCAACTCCAACCTAATTTGTTTGTCTGGGTTTCGATCCCGCTTAATTTGAATAAGTGCATCGCATCATCGCTGCCATGTCATGCATATCATCTTGATCATGATGGATCTTCTTTATCCGTAGTAGTAAGACTTGCATACGTTGTGTGTTCCAGTATTTTCTTCCTCCCGGATAGGATCGTGAAGTGGAGTTGTGAGATTCGACAAGTTCTCCGGATGTCCCTCGGCAAGCTTTAACAGGCAAGCATTTCCCATACTCTTGTCTCTGCAAGAGTCACTCACCTATTTTATTTTTCCTTCTCCCTTATGCTATCCTTGAGTTGCGTTCTTGTCACGTGTCTCTTCCACTTGTTACCTCAAGCAGCCTATATTGCCTCCACCAACCTCCTACAGCTGTTGTTTGGTTATCGGGTCTGCCTTGCGAGTCGTAGTGCATGCTAGTGCTGTTCATATCGTGTTAACGTTATCACTATCTTATCGGGTCATCAGTTGGGAAACATGACACATGGTTTGTGGATATATCAGTTGAGGGTATCATGGTTACTTGTTAATAGTTGTTAGCGGAGGCATTAGTGGGTCAGCTGATCATTTTATGACGGCTCACTTGTGTTTCTTTAAAGCTTAGGACCCGAGTTCTTGTTATCTGTTCCGAGACTGAGCGCTCTAACCACACGTGGGTATGCCTATGGGTCTCCCCTCGACCACTGCCGGAACCTACAGCTTTGTCCAGTGGCCACTGCTAGTTTATATGTTTTCCTTTGTTTATTGCGTGCATGCCAGCCTGTTACTTAATTATTTTGGGAAGCCCATGGGTGCCTTGTATCCCTTGTTTCTGGTATGCACGTATAGGTGCGGCACGAGCGTTTATCGTGTGCTGAAGCGGGTCATTCGCCCCAGTGTGTGTTTTGACCCTTGGAAGTCGTGGTCGCAAATAGCTAGGTCCGCTTCGGAGATTCGGCCGGACTTTGATACAGGTTCAACTTGGTTAGGTGGCTTCCTGGACATTGTTGTCGTGAAGGAGAGTGCGAGTCGTGATATCCACCTGTCACAAGTGGGTCGATCGTGCATGTGGGCACATTTGGGTACCCCTGCAGGGTTACATCTTATCGATAAGCCGTGTCTGCGGTTATGGACGACTTGGAGATGTATGACTCGACCATAGACAACTTACACCTGTTGTTTCAATACTAATAACTTGCATAGTAAGATAGAACAACTTAAATAATAACTGGTTAAAACTTGTCAACCGTGTGAGTGCCCTTGTAAGTACTTCCTTGCGAGGGGGGAAAGCATCGGCTGTGTTTTGTTTGCAGAGTATAGAACTGTTAGTTTATGTGCTCTCTCACTTTCTCTGATAGACGACTATTGTAGAGTGTCTCTATAGGTTTTTAGTGCTTGCACGCTACCGCTTAACCCCACCATATTGCCTATGACGTTCCTCGTGCGTCCTCTAAGTCCCCTGCATGCCTTAAGTACAAAGGACGACTAGTTGACGAATTCTTATACGTCTTGAAGTCTTGTTAAGTACGAACTCGTACTTATTGCTGCTTCTTTGGGACATAACCGGGCAGGTATGAAGGTATGTTCGATGAAGAACGCCGCTAGCAAGGTTACCCTTCCGGCTTGGCCTGGGCAGGGTTATGGACGCCGTCGTTTATCTTCAGGACTCTTAGTCCAATTTGTATCTTGTCCGAACTCGGACATATTTGATCTTTTCTATGATTTGGATCTTATGTTTTATATTTGTATCTTGACTCGTTGGAGTCGTTGTTGTTATATATCTGTTTCTTGTGGGATCTATTGTAAACCTATTGTAATGTTACTGCTCGTGTTAATTACTCCGGCATCACGTGTGTGATCCGTCATGCACGTCGTGTCGGAGGGCGTCTCTGGATCGATATCATGCGGATTTCGGCGGTTTCGCTGGGATCCTCATGGTATCGGTTCCTGGGGCATCAGAAGTTGGTATCAGAGCCTCAGGTTGACGGTACCCCACTAGTCCAGCCTATAGGATAACCTTACCAACGGACGTTGTTGTGTCTAGTGTCAAAACTATTTTCTGAAAATTCGTTGGACAGTTCATATTAGCTCTGATATTTCTCCTTACCTATATTATTTCTCCTCTTATCTATGTGAGTTTTGAGTCTTCTCCCTTATCTGACTTATGTAAAGTCTTAGGTCTCTACGCGGATTGCACGATCTTTGCCCTCACCTATTAGGTCCGATCTTCGGAGGTCCCGACGAAAGCGCATCATCAAGAGCAGAACAACGAATTCTTGTTAGTGGTGTCGAGAAGATGAATACCTCGTCAGAAGAAGGTTCCACGCCGAGGTCGGATGATTGTCAACATGGTACAAGAAGACTCGATAGTTTAACCAACTCCCCCTTAGGTTGACGTGGGATCTCGGGGCGAGATTCCTTGTTAGTGGTGTCGATTGTAGCGACCCAGGAAAATCCCCATAATAGATTTGTTTGTTCGTTTTTTTTTGCATCATCATGACATCATGCATCAAATCATCCATGTTTTTATCAAATAAAATTATTTTTATAAACCCTACCTATTATGTTTTTTCTCTCATATGGTTCAATATGAAACCCTCCCTTGTGTCTCTTTTTTTTAACGAAACTCTAAAATCCTCTTCCTTCCCTGGGCCTCTCCTCACTCTTTCTTCTCCAGCCCGAGCCAGCTCAGCCCTCCTCTCTGGCCCATTTGCTCCTCAACCCACATACCCCTTCGCCAGCTAGGCCTCCTTCTTCCCCTTTCATCTTCTCTGGACAACACCAGGAGAGGTCACGCACCTCGCGTGGGCTCCACCACCGCGCTGTGGTCCTTCCTCCCCTACCTGCTCCCTTTTCCCCCTTTAAATTCCTCTACTGGAAACCCTAGCATCTCTCCCCTCGCGCCACCGCCATCTCTTCCTTCCTTGTTTTCTCGTCTTTGTAAGCAACCCAGGCGCATACCAACGATGACCTCGCCGACGCCCCATTGTTTCCGGTTGCCCCGCACCAAGAAGAAACCACCGGGATCTCGCCCTCGTCGTCCTCTTCATCCTGGTGCTTCGAATCGTCCCGGGAGCCTCTCAATCGTCGCGGTTTTCACCGTTTCTTCTCCGACCCCGGCGGGTTAAATCGTTGTTTTCTACGCCGTCCGGCCTCCTTCCTCAATTTCGAGCATGTATATGTGTTCCTGGTGAGTTACTCGACCCCCTGACCCTCTCCTTCGTCTCTGTTATGCTCTGGATCAGGTTCCCACCGTTCACCGCCATCCGCCGCCGCTGCAGGTTACCATCGTCACGCTCCGGTGACCCCTCGCTCACGGCGCCGCCTCTGTCTGGTTCAGCGTGATGAGGTGCTATGCGCACGCCCCTTCCCCGTCCCAGCTCGGCCTCCCTTGACGAGGCCACGGTCGGCCAGGAGCACCCCCCCCGCACAGAACCCATGAGCACCGGCCTCCTTCGTTGCTTCCTCGCCTCCTCTCCGTCGACCCCTTCCAACCCTGGGTGAGCACCGACTTTCCGACGTCCCTATCATCCACCTCCGCGTCCTCAGACGAGCAGTGCCGCCAGCCATGGTCACCGTCGACGGAATCATCCGTAGAACGCACCATCGTTGACCTGTTCCTTTTCTTTAGTTTCATCAGGTAGCGCTGCAACATCTCCCGGTCCAGTCAGCATCGCCTGGGCCCGCGTGTCCTCATCACCGCCTCGTCAGCACGGGACCCCACCGGTCAGCCTATGTGGCTCAGATCCATCCCGGTGAGAAACGTTCCCAGATCCACATCCAACTCTTGTTTGCAAAGAGACCCCTGCACCTTCTCGTTTCTAACCCGCGGTCCTCAGCTCCTGACACATTTCTGATAACCCCCTGCAGCTTCAGCCTCGTTAGCCGCCCAGTCATCAACTCCTTGCCCCGCGCGTCAGCCCCTGGGTTAGCTTATCTTCGGTATAAAACGTTTTTCCCTCTCTCAGTTGTTCCAGAAAATTCCAGAAAATGATAAAACTTGCAAAATCAATATCTATTAATCTGTAACTCGAAATAAAATATTTTCTATATGAAAGTTAATCAGAAAAATGAGAGGATATTAATATTCCTTCCATTCATCTGTTTTCATCTCGCATCATGTCGCGCCGTGATAGTTTATGCATTTCACCTCACATATATGCGGAGTATTTCGGATTCCGAATATGGTTTTCCCCGCTCTGTTTAATATTGATGTAGCTCACCCCTGCCATGGTATGCCATGCTAATGAACACTTAACTTTGATGGTAGAAAATGCAACTCCAACCTAATTTGTTTATCTGGGTTTCGATCCCGCTTAATTTGAATAAGTGCATCGCATCATCGCTGCCATGTCATGCATATCATCTTGATCATGATGGATCTTCTTTATCCGTAGTAGTAAGACTTGCATATGTTGTGTGTTCCAGTATTTGCTTCTTCCCGGATAGGATCGCGAAGTGGAGTTGTGAGATACGACAAGTTCTCCTGATGTCCCTCGGCAAGCTTTAACAGGCAAGCATTTCCCATACTCTTGACTCTGCAAGAGTCGCTCACCTATTTTATTTTTCCTTCTCCCTTATGCTATCCTTGAGTTGCGTTCTTGTCACGTGTCCCTTCCACTTGTTACCTCAAGCAGCCTATATTGCCTCCACCAACCTCCTACAACTGTTGTTTGGTTATCGGGTCTGCCTTGCGAGTCGTAGTGCATGCTAGTGCTGTTTATATCGTATTACCGTTATCACAATTTTATCAGTTGGGAAACATGACACATGGTTTGTGGATATATCTGTTGAGGGTATCATGGTTACTTGTTAATAGTTGTTAGCGGAAGCATCGGTGGGTCAGCTGATCATTTTATGACGGCTCACTTGTGTTTCTTTAAAGCTTAGGACCCGAGTTCTTGTTATCTGTTCCGAGACTTAGCGCTCTAACCACACGTGGGTATTCCTATGGGTCTCCCCTCGACCACTGCCGGAATATACAGCTTTGTCAGTGGCCACAACTAGTTTATATGTTTTCCTTTGGTTATTGCGTGCATGCCAGCCTGTTACTTAATTATTTTGGGAAGCCCCTGGGTGCCTTGTATCCCTTGTTTCTGGTATGCACGTATAGGAGCGGCACGAGCGTTTATCGCGTGCTGAAGCGGGTCATTCGCCCCAGTGTGTGTTTTGACCCTCGGAAGTCGTGGTCGCAAATAGCTAGGTCCGCTTAGGAGATTCGGCCGGACTTCGATACGGGTTCAACTTGGTTAGGTGGCTTCCTGGACATTGCTGTCGTGAAGGAGAGTGCGAGTCGTGCTATCCACCTGTCACAAGTGGGTCGATCGTGCTTGTGGGCACATTTGGGCACCCCTGCAGGGTTACATCTTATCGATAAGCCGTGTCCGCGGTTATGGATGACTTCGAGCTGTATGACTCGACCATAGACAACTTACACCTGTTGTTTCAATACTAATAACTTGCATACACTACAAGAAAAGTTGCCATGGTCGACGAAGTTGAAGTCGCGTCGTGGTTGCTGGTGCACCATGGCCGACGATTTTGGGCTCTCCGTGGTGCATGTCAAAACTTTTTTTTCTCGTTTTTGAGGCCACCTAGCCCGACGAAAGCGGCCAAAACATCTCCTATGGTGGCCCGGGACGTGGTGCATCGCGAATTCTCGGGTTCGCCGGCCGAGTCAACGCAAATCCGCACCGCCCAGGGATGTAGGGCCCAGATGGCAGCCTCTCTAGCATTGTTTTTTTCTCGATCGCGCCATCTCGTTCAACGCTCTCCGATCGAGCCGTTTACGATGCAGGATCATGGGTCCCGCATGTCATCCTCTACGAACCAAAATTCTTTCTATTCTTGGATTTTTTGACCCCCTGATTTCTAGCTACTTCCTTTTTCTTTTGATCCCGTGCCGCCTTGGAAACGTTGAGACCGCTACCGCTAAAACCGCATGTCATCCTCTATGTGCAATCAACTTTCTTTTCTTGGAGTTTTTTTGGCACCTCATATTTGGTCACTTGCCTTTTTCTTTCGGTCCCGTGCCGCCTCTCAAACGGTGATACCGCTGCTGCTAAATGGGACCCGCATGTCATCCTCTACGTGCAATCAACTTTCTTTTCTTGGCGTATTTTTGGCACCTCATATTTGGTCACTTGCCTTTTTCTTTCGATCCTGTGCCGCCTCTCAAACGGTGATACCGCTGCTGCTAAATGGGACCCGCATGTCATCCTCTATGTACTATAAAACTTTCTTTTGTTGGATTTTTTTGGCACCTCATAATTGGTCACTTGCCTTTTTCTTTCGATCCCGTGCCACCTCTCAAACAGTGACACCGCTGGTGCTAAATGGGACCCGCATGTCATCCTCTATGTACAATAAAAGTTTCTTTTCTTGGATTTTTTTTCACCCTCCGATTTTTTGCTATTTCCTTTTTCTTTTGATCCCGTGCCGCCTTTGAAACGTTGAGTAAGCTGTTGGCACATAGGTCCCACATGTCAGCCTGTATGAACGATAAAGCTTTCCTTTCTTGATTTTGACCCCCTAATTTCTGGCTACTTTCTTTTTCTGTTGATCTCAAGCCGCATTTGAAACGTTGGGACCGCTGCTGCAAATGGGACCCGCATGTCATCCTCTATGTACAATAAAAGTTTCTTTTCTTGGATTTTTTTTCACCCTCTGATTTTTGGCTATTTCCTTTTTCTTTTGATCCCCTGCCGCCTTGGAAACATTGAGTAAGCTGCTAACTCATGGGACCCGCATGTCATCCTCTATGTACAATCAACTTTCTTTTCTTGAATTATTTTTGGCTCCCGATATTTGGTCACTTGCCTTTTTCTTTCGATCTCATGCCACATTTGAAACGTTGAGAACCTGCTGGCTCATGGGACCCGCATGTCATCCTCTATGTACAGTAAAAGTTTCTTTTCTTGGATTATTTTTCACCCTCTGATTTTTGGCTCTTTCCTTTTTCTTTTGATCCCCTGCCGCCTTGGAAACATTGAGTAAGCTGCTAACTCATGGGACCCGCATGTCATCCTCTATGTACAATCAACTTTCTTTTCTTGAATTATTTTTGGCTCCTGATATTTGGTCACTTGCCTTTTTCTTTCGATCTCATGCAACGTTTGAAACTTTGAGGAACCTGCTGGCTCATGGGACCCGCATGTCATCCTCTATGTATAATAAAAGTTTCTTTTCTTGGATTTTCTTTCACCCTCTGATTTTTGGCTATTTCCTTATTCTTTTGATCCCCTGTCGCCTTTGAAACGTTGAGTAAGCTGCTGGCTCATAGGTCCCACATGTCAGCCTGTATAAACGATAAAGCTTTCCTTTCTTGGAGTTTTTTTTGACCCCCTAATTTCTAGCTACTTTCTTTTTCTTTTCATCTCAAGCCGCATTTGAAACGTTGGGACCGTTGCTGCAAATGGGACCCGCATGTCATCCTCTATGTACAATAAAAGTTTCTTTTTCTTGGATTATTTTTCACACTCTGATTTTTGGTCACTTGCCTTTTTCTTTCGATCTCATGCCGCCTTTGAAAACGTTGAGTAACTCTCGCGACTCATGGGACCCGCATGTCATCCTCTATGTACAATCAACTTTCTTTTTCTTTTGATCTCAAGCAGCATTTGAAACGTTGAGACCGCTGCTGCTAAATGGGACCCGCATGTCATCCTCTATGTACAATAAAATTTCTTTTCTTGGATTATCTTTGGCTCCTGATATTTTGTCACTTGCCGTTTTCTTTCGATCTCATGCCACCTTTGAAACGTTGAGTAAGCTGCTGGCTCATGGGTCCCGCATGTCATCCTCTACGAACAATAAAAGTTTCCTTTCTTGGAGTTATTTTTGACCCCTAATTTCTGGCTATTCACCTTTTTCTTTTGATCTCCTGCCCCCTTTGAAACGATCAGGACGCTGTTGGCAGGTCGGTCCCACATGACATCCTCTATGAACAATAAAAGTTTCCTTTGATGGATTTATTTTGACCCCTTATTAATTTCTGGATATTTCCTTTTTTTCTTTTGATCCCCTGCCGCCTTGGAATCGTTGAGGATGCTGCTGCCTCATGGGTCCCGCATGTCATCCTCTCAGAACGGTAAATATTTCTTTTCTTGGATTTTGTTTACCAACTGATTTTTGGCTTATTTTTTCTTTCGATCTCCTGCCGCCTTTAAAACGTTGTCGACGCTGCTGGCTCACGGGTCCCACATGTCAGCCTCTATAAACAATAAACGTTGAGGATGCCGCTGCCTCATGAGTCCCGGATATCATCCTCTCAGAACGATAAATGTTTTCTTTTGTTGGATTTTTTACCAACAGATAATTTTTTATTTTCGATCCCCTGCCGCCTTTAAAACGTTGACGACGCTCTGGCTCATGGGTCCCCGATGCCAGCCTCCCCGTACAAGAAACATGTGATATCTTGATTATTTTGCAGACAATAAACAGTATATTTCACTCTGAGCTATTGCAAACAGATAAATTAACTTTATTTTTCATAAACAAACTTATATGTTGAATCTCCTTGTTTTTTGTTTTTGCGAAGCATAGGACTTTCCTTTTTTTTTGAGAAAAATCCGAACTTTCCTGTTTTGGAGTGGGTTGAAATTGTACGAGTCAAAAGGCCCAGCAGGATAGTTCGAAGGCCCAGATGTCCAGATGCAGCCCAATTGAAATCTTTCTTTTCTTGGATTTTTTTCAACCCCCGATTTACGGCTACTTCATTTTTCTTTTGGTCCTGTGCCGCCTTGGAAACGTTGAGACCGCTGCTGCAAAATGGGTCCCGCATGTCATCCTCTATGTACAATAAAATTTCTTTTCTTGGATTATTTTCGGGTCCTAGTATTTGGTCACTTGCCTTTTTCTTTCGATCTCATGCCGCCTTTGAAACGTTGAGGAAGCTGCTGGCGCATGGGTCCCGCATGTCATCCTCTATGAACAATAAAAGTTTCCTTTCTTGGAGTTATTTTTTACCCCTAATTTATGGCTACTTCCTTTTTCTTTTGATCCCCTGCCGCCTTTGAAACGTTGAAGACTTTGCTGGCTCATGGGTCCCACATGTCAGCCTCTATGAACAATAAGCATTTCCTTTCTTGGAGTTATTTTTTACCCCTAATTTCTGACTATTTGCCTTTTTTTTCTTTCGATCCCCAGTCGCCTTCGAAACGTAGAGGACGCTGCTGGCTCATGGGTCCCAGATGTCAGCCTCTATGAACAATAAACCTTTCCGTTGTTGAATTTATTTTTCACCCTCTGATTTTTGGCTATTTCCTTTTTCTTTTGATCCAATGCCGCCTTGGAAACGTTGAGTAAGCTGCTGACACATGGGGTACGCATGTCATCCTCTATGTACAATCAACTTGCAAGATCTTGGAGCAAAAGAGCTTGTATTAGTGGGACCCATATGTCATCCTCTATGTACAATAAAAGTTTCTTTTCTTGGATTATTTTTTGCTCCTGATATTTGGTCACTTTCCTTTTTCTTTCGATGTCATGCCGCTTCTGAAACGTTGACTAAGGTGCTGGCTCGTGGGACCTGCATGTCATCCTCTATGTACAATAAAAGTTTCTTTTCTTGGATTATTTTTGGCTCCTGATATTTGGTCACTTGCCTTTTTCTCTCGATCTCATGCCGCCTCTGAAACGTTGAGGAAGCTGCTGGCTCATGGGCCCCGCATGTCATCCTCTATGAACAATAAAGTTTCCTTTGTTGGAGTTATTTTTTACCCCTAATTTCTGGCTACTTCCTTTTTTCTTTTGATCCCCTGCCGCCTTTGAACGTTGAGGACTCTGCTGGCTAATGGGTCCCACATGTCAGCCTCTATGAACGATAAACCTTTCTTTTCTTGGAGTTATTTTGACCCCTAATTTCTGGCTATTTTGCCTTTTTTTGGATCCCGTGCCGCCTTGGAAACATTGAGGATGCTGCTGCCACATGGGTCCCGCATGTCATCCTCTCAGAACGATAAATGTTTCTTTTGTTCGATTTTTTTACCAACTGATTTTTGATTTATTTTTTCTTTCGATCCCCTGCCTCCTTTAAAACTTTGACGACGCTGCTGGCTCATGGGTTCCGATGTCAGCCTCCCCGTACAAGAAACATGTGATAGCTTGATTGTTTTGCAGACAATAAAAAGTGTATTTCGCTCTGAGCTATTGCAAACGGATAAATTAAATCTTTATTTTTACATAAACAAACTAATATGTTGAATCTCCTTGTTTTTGTTTTGTTTTTGCGAAGCATAGGACTTTCCTGTTTTGGAATGGGCTGAAATTGTACGAGTCAAAAGGCGTCCAGCAGGTTAGAAGGCCCAGATGGCTATGATCCCCAATTGATATCTTCCTTCTCTTGGATTATTTTTGATCAAAAGGCCCAGCAGGGATACATCCTTTTTCTTTTGGTCCTGTGCCGCCTTGGAAACGTTGAGGACGCTGCTGCCTCATGGGACCCGCATGTCATCCTTAATGAACTATAAAAGTTTCTTTTCTTGGATTTTTTTTCACCCTCTGATTTTTGGCTATTTCCTTTTTGTTTTGTTCCCCTGCTGCCTTGGAAACATTGAGTAAGCTGCCGCCTTGGGACCCGCATGTCATCCTCTATGTAAAATAAAAGTTTCTTTTCTTGGATTATTTTTCACGCTCTGATTTTTGGCTATTACCTTTTTCTTTCGATCCCCTGCTGCCTTGGAAACGTTGAGGATGCTGCTGCCTCATGGGTCCCACATGTCATCCACTATGAACAATAAAGTTCTTTTCTTCGATTTTTTTCACCCTCTGCTTTTTGGCTATTTCCTTTTTTCTTTTGATCCCCTGCCGCCTTGGAAATGTTGAGGATGCTGCTGCGTCATGGGACCCGCATGTCATACTCTATGTACAATAAAAGTTTATTTTCTGGGATTATTTTTGGCTCCTGATATTTGGTCACTTGCCTATTTCTTTCAATCTCATGCCGACTCTCAAACGTTGAGTAAGCTGCTGGCTCATGGGACCCGCATGTCATTATCTATGTACAATAAGAGTTTCTTTTCTTGGATTATTTTTGGCTCCTGATATTTGGTCACTTGCCTTTTTCTTTCGATCTCATGTCGTATTTGAAACGTTCAGACCGCTGCTACAACATGGGACCCATATGTCATCCTCTATGTACAATGAAAGTTTCTTTTCATGGATTTTTTTTTGCTCCTGATATTTGGTCACTTTCCTTTTTCTTTCGATCTCATGCCGCCTCGGCCCTCTGAAACGTCGAGTAAGTTGTTGGCTCATGGGACCCGCATGTCATCCTATGTACAATAAAGTTTTTTTTCTTGGATATTTTACCCCCTGATTTTTGGTCACTTGCCTTTTTCTTTCGATCATGTGCCGCCTTTGAAATTGTGGACGCTGCTGGCTCATGGTTACCACATGCCAGCCTCTATCAACAATAATATTTCTTTTCTTGGATTTTTTTACCCCCTGATTTCTGGATATTTGCCTTTTTCTTTGGATCCCCGGCCGCCTTTGAAACGACGAGGACGCTGCTAGCGCACAGGTCCCACATGTCAGCCTCTATGAACAATAAACCTTTCTTTTCTTCGATTTATTGTTGACCCCTCATTAATGGCTACTTCGCTTTTTTCGATCCCCAGCCGCCTTTGAAACGTTGAGGACGCTACTGGCTCATGGGTCCCATATGTCAGCCTCTATGAAATTAAAACATTTACTTTCTTGGATTTATTTTTGACACCTAATTAATGACTACTTGGTTCTTTCTTTTGATCCCGTGACGCCTTTGAAATGTTGAGGGCGCTGCTGGCTCATGGGTCCAACATGTCAGCCTCTATGAACAATAAGAGTTTCCTTTGTTGCATTTATTTTTGACCCCTAATTTCTGGCTATTTGCCTTTTTTCGATCGCCTGCCGCCTTAGAAACGTTGAGGACGCTGCTGGCTCATGGGTCCCACATGTCAGTCTCTTTGTACGATAAAAGTTTCCTTTGCTGGATTTATTTTTGACCCCTAATTTCTGGCTATTTGCCTTTTCCTTTCGAGCTCCACCGCCTTTGAAACATTGATGACGCTACTGCAAACTGGGTGAAATATATCATCCTCTATGTGCGATAAAACTTTCTTTCCTTGGATTTGTCTTGCACACCTGATTTCGAGCTACTTGCCTTTTTCTTTCGATCTCCTGCCCTCTTTGAGAAACGTCGAGAACGATGCTGGTTCGTGGGTCCCACATGTCATCCTCTCTGAATGATAAGTGTTGTGGCCGCGGCTACAAGATAGGTCCCACATGTCAGCCTGACTGTTGAATAAACGTTTCCTTTCTTGAATTTATATTTGACCCCTGATTTCTGGCTACTTTGCCGTTTCTTTCGATCCCCTGCCGCCTTGTCAACGTTGAGGACACTGCTGCAAAATGGGTCCCACATGTCATCCTCTATGTAGAATAAATGTTTCCTTTCTTGGATTTTTTTTTTCTTTCGATCTCTGGCCGCCTTTCAATGATGAGGACGCAACTATTGGGCCGTTATCTCCTGAGATAGTAGGCCCACGTAAATTACCATGTAGATTGCCGTATAGTACTTTTTTTCTATTTGTAAGGTTTTTTTTTGAGAACTTTCTATTGGTAAGGTGGTACATAGGGTTACCCTTACCCAAAAAAATATGTGGTACATGGAGCAGCGCTGGAACCCCGATCGTTACTGAAGTAATTTGCGCCTAATAGCGCGAGCTTAGCTAATTTTTGAAGAAAAAAAAGATTTCTGGCGTGGTATTCAAAACAAAGATCTTCATGTCTGCTACTCCACCAAAAAACAGACCAGCATGTATTCATCACAATACGGGTAGCTAATTTAGAAAAAATGTGTTCATCACGGGATTCAAACAAAGATCTTCATCTCTGCTAAATTTTGATTTCACCAAAAACCGAACAACGTGTGTTCATGACGTTAACTTCACGAACACTATGGTTTCTCTATAAAATAAGGTCACCATCCATTCCTTTACTGAAGGCATTTGCGAAAAGTGTCTTTGGCTCATGGGCACCAGTGCTCCTGCTGTTTAAAAAAATCAAAAATCATACATATTTGTTTCAAAAAAATCTGAAAATAAATGTAGACATAATAAATAAAGTAACCTACAAGCGTGTAAAATTTTAATATGAAATTCTTTATATTGTAGACTACACAAAAAAGACAAAATCTGTTGAAATTTGGAGATCTGAAATATGCATACCCAGATCCACACGTTTGTTATTTTTGTGTAGCCCAGAATTTTTTGTATTTGAAACTGAAATTTTGCAAGTTTATGGGACAATTCATTAGCTACACCATGATTTTTTTCTAATTTTTTTGAAACACATAAATATGTTATTTATTTTTTCTAAAATAGCAGGAGCACTGGTGCCCAAGAGCACCAAATCTCTTAGGCATTTGCACCTAATAGCGCGAGCTTAGCTAATTTTTGAAGAAAAAAAGATGTCCATTGTGGTATTCATGACAAAGATCTTCATGTCTGCTACTCCACCAAACAACAGACCAGCATGTATTTATCACAATACATGTAGCTAATTTGTGAAAAATATGTTCAGCACGGGATTCAAACAAAGATCTCCATCTCTGCAAAATTTTGATTTCACCAAAAACCAAACAGCGAATGTTCATGAGGTTAAGTTCACGAACACTATGTTTTCTCTATAAAATAAGGTCACCATCCGTCTCTTATTTCTCAAGGAAAAACAGGTGGAAGATTTGGGACGAACCACATGGGTGCTTCGGCTCTATGTTCAATCTTCTCTTTTTTGTACTGCAATCTTGAGCCTATGGCGGGACCTCCATTGACGTGTATTATGCACCAATTTGGCCTTGGACGTATCCATGTATCACGGGCACGATTGTGGGTAGCAAAGACACAGTCAGGTTTGAACAATTGGAAATCTGGTTCTGCAGCCTATGCGTTGATTGGCGGGGGTAGCATGAAAATTGGGTGATTGAGTCCAAGAAATAAAGAATGCCCCTTCAAATTGTTCAATCTTTCCCACCTTGCCTCTTCTACAGGGTCCAAGGTATGGGCAGATCTCAAGAAAACGTAGCACCGTACCAAAGGATAAGACCTCAGCTTGTTACCCATATGTAATATTGGAGGACCGAGGACGGGCCGATAACCCTTAACCTGAATCCACGCGAGATCAGATTCACCAGTAATGGACTCTGCTCTCATTGGTGCCAGGAACCAAGTGCGCTGGTCAGAAAATCCAAGAAATACATCTTCATCTTCATCATTATGATTATCACCATCATCATCTAATTCTTCATCATCTAATTCTTCATCATCTAATTCTTCATCATCTAATTCGTCTTCTTCTAATTCTTCTTCTTCTAATTCTTCTTCTTCTAATTCTTCTTCTTCTAATTGTTGTACATCAGTATCATTATCTTCATCGGCACCTCCATCGCCTTGAGCCACATTTGCTTCATCATCTTCCATGACAGCATCTCCCTCGATTCGAGCCAAAATTGCAGCCGCTTCTGCTTCTTCATCTTCAATGACAAGGGCGTCAATGAGACGCAGGGCTGCATGTGTCCCTGCAATGCACAAAGATCAACCAGAATGCAGCACGTAGGAACTACACTGTAAATTATCTCTTCTCTTCTATCTTCTATCTTCTACTACTATAAGGCACCAGTTTTGAACAAGACATGTAGCAGCAATTCCAACTTTTGGTGTCCAAAATCTAACGGTTGGGATTAGAGGTATTCGCGTGAAAAAAATACCACACCAGTGTCCACGTATTTCTAGAACCGTCATGTTTCCATTATGAAGAAAAATCAGAGCAGTCTCACACCGATATCACACGTCCCACTTGATAGTGATTAAGAAAGGTTCCAATTTTTTGTTCATATTTATAAACTGTATGATCACACTTATTTTGATGGTATAACCAAATTATTAGTTGTATTGAAAGTTTGAACAACATTTAGAACGCAACTTTTGTACATCAGTATTGCGAATCGTAATTGGTCCAACATGTGCAGCATGCCATTTACTAGTTAAGACATAAAACAAAGACTCACCCCAGGTATATGGTTCCCAAACCAGAACATCTCCATACGTATATGTAACTGCGTATACACGATGCAGGTGTGAACTTGTACCATATCCAGGAATGCCCATGGCATCGACATAGCTGGTTCCTTCAAAGAATTTGGGGTTTCTCAGGATATTCCACTCCTTTTCTAGGGGCGCTTGTAGGATAGCGATCAAGTAGTCAAATACAACGATTACCTCGTAATGCCATGGCCCATGCTAGATCATCTTTGTACGGCCTCTTGACGATCCGTACTTTGAGCATTTCCAAACTTTTATCTATTTTTTATTTGAAGAGGAATGGTGGGCTAGCATGCCACCATTCACGAGTAGGGCCCAAAGAAATTCCTGCATCTTGTAGAGATGGAAGAGGTATAATAGTATCCGATATGTATATGTTGCGGATCGTCAAGTGCCCGTCCTGCTGGACAAATGCCACCCAGTCGCCGTTACAACCCACCCAGTGCATGGGTCCATGTCCATCCAGTTCCTCCTTGGTATGGATAAATGCTGGAACTGTCGGCTTGTCTAATGGCATCAACAACGCGTGAATGCCCTGCAAATAGGATTTGTTTCAAAATTGTCTATGCATGCAAGGTATTCGACAGAATGAAGAGCGGATTGTGCAGAACTGAAGCACAGATGCAATGGATAAATAAAGCAATTCCGAAGAGTACATGTGCATAGTGAAGGCAGCAAACCTTATAGTACTCCCAAATTAGGTGATGATGTTGAGTCTAAATACATGCATGATGTTTGGCAGTAAGAAAAGTTGATTGAAAAAACACAAGCTGAAACGAGATGAGTAAATAAATAAATACTCTTACAGTATTGTCGCGGTTGTCTGGCCATGTCTCGGGGTCGCAGTGGAGCAGGCTCGGTACACCGAATGGAACCTTATGCGCTCCGCGGATGGCATGCCGCATGCCGATCATGCCTCGAGCGAGGCGACCAGTGCTCAGGATATCCGCCGCTCGGCTATGTTCTCCACCAGTCGGTAGTGGAGGTTGCCCCACCCCATGGACTGGTGGTAGCAATCAGGAATCTCCTCAACCTTACGGTTCTGCTTCATTGGAGTCGGTAATCTAATGCAAGGGAGAGAGGGGTGAACGGGAGAAAGAGATAGAAGAGGGTTTTTTTTAGAGAAGATGCAGTAGTACTACGATACTAGGAGGTGGAGATGCGGGGCATATGTTTCCGGGGGAGAGGAACCACTATTTCCCTTTTACGGAGTAAAAAAAATAACCGCACTTGCTCATTAGAACTTGGGGCGGGGATATAGTGGTAACAGATTCCGAGGTATTGACCAACTTTCCCTCACCTTGACCCCACGTGGTTGTGAACCCGAGATAATTTTCTTTTTGATGAACCCGATATACTTATTATAGTACTAAAATAGTACAAGTATATACCTTGTATATACCAACATTATTATTTTAAGGACTTTTGTTCCATGAGCAACAACTTCCCCCACTCCGCTCATCCGAAATCCTAGCCCCTCCAACTTCAAGGACCAATCGACATAGCTATGGCCTTCTAATTTGGCTCAAGTCACCGCACACATAGTCCTCCCGCCGACAAGGAATAGGAGCATCAGCCCTTTCGTCGCTTGTTGCTATACATAATCATATACAGTACCATATATATTTCAAATTTCCATATCAAAAAATAGTTCAAATCTGAATTTTAACATCTCAAGCTAAACCCTCGCTTGGTCTTAAACATAAGCATACTATAGTTCTACTTTTGTCTTCACCGAACAACAGAACACAATGTGTTCATCACAACATAGCCAACCGGAGTACCTAGTAATGTAACTAGAGAAGTGAACCTATAGTTGATCAAGCCTTCAACTTTAACACAATAATACCCCCACATTATGTGTTAAGGAGCCACACCCATATATTTAAGAGTACCATCATGTAGACCACAAATGCATCAATGAAGAGAGGGGTATACTTATAGACCACCTCTTTACAAAACAGTTGTAATTAGTAGACCACAAGTGCCTCGTTCATTAGCTATGAAATTACATACTATCAGTAGCTACAATGGCTGCAGGACCTGTTTCATAATTAAACATCACATGTTCCAATCCGGGGCGTTGGCGAAGTTTGGGATGAACCAAAGCGGTGTCTTTACCAGGTACCTATCTTTTTTTGTTTTGCATGTTTTCTCCAAGGCGTTGGTGTGGAAACCAACGGCGCAATCTTCACGATTCAGATTGAATCGGCATATTTCAGGCAGCTGCGAATTGCGAAGCCATGCTTCATTCGGCAAGGTGTACACACAATTTCTTCTCGTCAGACATCCTGGGACAACATCTGCACCGCCTAATGGCAGCATAATCGGATAGTTCACTCCAAGGAAAAGAGAATATTCTCCAAGGTCATCAATCTTTTCCCATGGAATACCTTCATTTAACTTACTAGTGTCCTTCGTGAACACCAGGCAACCAAACCCAGAAGCATAGTTGCCAACAGTGCGACCATGATGAACACGACGATCAGAAGCAGTATGGCAAACTTTACAGGAATATTCCCTTTCATCAGCAATGCCCAGTGTATGGATCAGAAGAAGTCTAGAACCATCTATAGATCTTGCTAACCACCACACACAATAATCGAGCTCGTGATCATGGTGTTGCCTACCAAAACCCACCGGCGAGCAGCAACGGGCAACACGGAGAGCCGGGAGGCTCCCAGGACTGCTGGTGGGCCCTGGTCCCTCGGGCAACGGCCCGCAATGCTCCGGCACACGTCCCGGCTAATGCAAGGGCTTGCCACCTGACCTATACCTGGTCAGGAAGGTGATGGATTGCTTCGATTAGTTTCCTGCATGGCTAACACGTAAACATTAAATATGAGCCCCGATCGGCTCTTAGGTTACCCTGTGGATCGGCTCAAAGAGCCGATTACCCCATGGTTCACGTTGGATTTACGATAACATGGGGATCCTGCTTTATCAATATAAAGTTAAACCTATCTACGATAGTCTAGGGTTTTCACCGCATAACCGGAACATCCTACGCGTAGTTGAGCCTAGCAGATACGTAAGATGATGGAAAACCAGTCCTAAAGAGGCCTAAAAACCAACACGAAGTCGATCCCCGGAACAATCCCTCTAGAACTAGCAAACCATACCTTACGCACTACCGGATCGTTCAACCCGTTTGCAAGGCCTAACCATGCGGATATCAAACCAATCCTTGGAGAACAAGGAACCACTATAACGGATCAGATCTACAAAATAAAGAATAAGCAAGATGTTGCCCTTACACCCAAGATAGGTGCAAAGGCAGCTAGATATTGAGGGTCAGCGTAGCTAAGCAAGCATATCATGAAAGTATCGACGTAAGCCCCAAAACATCCACGATAAGGGTGTTGCTCGCCATCAAAAAGGCTTCAGTACGAGCAACACCAACAACGAATAAGCTGATACTGCCTAGATCACAAGATGCGATCTAGGCAGCATCTTGCTTAGCCTGGAGAAACCCTCGAAACAAGGGGTGGCGATGCGCCTAGATTGATTTGTTGTGAACGTGATCGTCCTCCTTTCTCAATAACCCTAGGTACATATTTATAGTCCGTGGACTTTCTATCTTAGGAATAAACCTAGCTGTGTACGACTAGACTTTATCTCTTAATTCTAAATCTACCATAATATACAAATACACGGGCAGTCTAGCCCAAATTCTCGTACGAGGCCGATTCAGAAATATTTCACGTGCATATTCTCTAAGCCCATTTAATCACGGCCCATCTCCGGACTTGGTTAAAATCTGGTGATAACACATGGCCAAGAGCATCATCAAGTGCACACCGCCATTCAAACACAGTGGATGGTGGCTCTACGATCAGCGGAGGACATGCTTGAAAACGAAATTACTGTTAAGAAGGGCATGTTTGGTTTGCAAAAATCTGAAAATGTAAGAATTGGGAAAACACATTAGGATTCAGATGGGATGATATAATGTCATTTCCATTCAATAATACAGCATATTGGTGTATTTGAGTACATCACATGGGAAACCAAAGGATTCATTTCAAGAAGTTCAAGTAGAGGTCAAAATCCAACATAATTCAATCCGAGAATAAAACTCCTAATTATACAATCCTCAAATTTTTCTATGGTAATCATCTCGAATAAAAAGTCTAAATACCAATGAAATTTCATCCGAAGCTAATATGCCCCAAGCCCCAAGTCAGATCAGTCAGGTTCGAAAATTAATAAGTTTGTGCATTAAAATTATCTTTACAGCCATGAATAATGAAGCTCATCATACACTACGTCCGGAGGAAAATTACCAGCTTGCTGAGGATTCCATGCGTGAACAGTGCCAGTATGAGTTGTGGCAAACACAAGCCCATTGTGGAGAATTGCATCGCTGTAATTGTAAAAGATGTGGGACTTGGGCTCTGTAAGAACTGTCCATCCAGAATCTTCGCCGCAAAGGAGGGCAACTCTGATGTCAAAAACAGCAACAAGAGAGAAATTTTTGTACCCCCAGCAGCTGTGGGAACTTGGCAAATATATATCTTGTGAAATATAATAGCACGAAGGTTGTGGTGGTATATATTTGGAATGTGGGTGGTTTCAAACGGCACAGGGAGAGGAATTTCACGGCGAGTGTAGATGTTGACAAGTTTCCATTTGCAAGCAGGAAAGCCAGTGTCAACCATGGCAACCCAATCTCCATTGGCACCTACCCACTGCTTACCCGTACCGTCTGGCATCACAGCGTCGGAGGAGAACCTGTCCAGCGGCGTCAGCTTGCAATCCCGTGCTACCTTCGTCGGGTGAGAATGAAGAACACATGGGAGGCCAAACGGGAGAGAAACAGATAGAGTTGCACTATCATTTGCAGAGTCGAAAAATAGTTTGGACGAACCGACGAGGCTCGCGGCGGTGATGACGTCGCATCTTGTTACGAGTTCTTCAAGGGGACCTTCGGAAAAGACCTTCTGAAACAGTTCAGAGTCATCATTTTCCTTGTTCGATGCCGCCATCGCAGGGCAGGGGGTGGGTCTATGAGGTTTGGGTTCAACTGATTGGAGTTTAATTTGGGTTCGATGGCGGCAGGTGGCGGGGAAGATGAAGAACGGAGGCTCTCAAACTGGGCGGTGGAATTGATTCTAAAGCTGCATGGCGGCGGCACTGGCGCGTGCTATGGAAGGTGGTCGATTGGAGAGTGGGTGCGGGCGGGGGCGGAGGTAGACGATGGAGGTGAACCGAAATAGGGCAGGTGGGGGCGGGGCGCTTGACTTCGCTCCTCTACACTCTACAGCATCTCCTCCTGTTTCTTGGAAAGTGTATAGACCCATAATAAAAAGTCAATGTTCCCTCTGAAAAGGTGAAGAACAAGTCACTGGTCTAACGTGCAAATTTGGACATCCCAAGCTATGTGTTGTCATGTCAATTCAATGTCCATGGCAGTATTTTGAATTTTGCGTGACCAAAAGAAGTACGCATTGGCCTTTCACAATCGGGGTTTCTTTAGAGCAAGAACAATAGAAGAGCCAACAGCTGGCAAAAGTGCCACGTAGGCGGGCTATAAGCGCCCACTATTGTCCTACTTCCTCTTGGCGTGATACTCCCTCCGTCCACAAATCCTCCGTCCAAAAATAAGTGGACGTGCGGGATTTTCAAGGTAAATTAGTAAAAGGAAAGAAAAAATGCATTGGAGCACTCGTATCTTAAGAAACACATGTACTCAACCACGGTTGTAGATTTTCTCGGCGCAAGACTTTTCCCCAGAAGTTGTGGCTTTCAGTTGTTGGTGGGTGTGGGGAGGAGCTCCGCTGCATCGGTAGAAAGCAAAGAGGAACAGCGGCTCTCGATCGTGCGGTGTACTCGTAAATCACGTGCGACCCATGCCCTAATAATTCACAATGCATTGATGAGGGCTATCACTTCATCATCCAATAAAATGTACTTAGTAACTATCGGTAATAATATTGTCTTCTCAAAAAATGGTAAAATATTGCCTTAAGCCATGTACTAGTACAGTGCAAGATGCTTTAGAGAAATAAACCTCTATTTTATTGCTAATACACATGGTTATTTATTCTAGGCAAATGCCTACCGAAAGATGTAGGAATAGGAAAAATGTAGGATTGCAATGTCATGTCCACTCCAATCCTATAGGAATTCATAGAAACCAAACTTTGTCTGATTCCACCATAAGAAAAGTAAAGGATTCTTAAAAAGAGGCATGAGTAGATGTTTAATTTCCTATGGAATCTGTGCAAAGGAATCCTTAGGAAAAAATCCTATCGGAAACAATCCTACAAATCAAACAGCCAAGGATTCAATTCTACCAATTTCCTGTGCAAATCCTTGGTGTTTGATGACGCGTGAAGCACACGTCCCTTGGGAACCCCAAGAGGAAGGTGTGATGCGTACAGCAGCAAGTTTTTCCACAGTAAGAAACCAAGGTTATCGAACCAGTAGGAGTCAAGAGCCACGTGAAGGTTGTTGATGACGGAGTGTAGTGCGGCACAACACCAGGGATTCCGACGCCAACGTGGAACCTGCACAACACAATCAAAATACTTCGCCCCAACGTAAGAGTGAGGTTGTCAATCTCACCGGCTTGCTGTAAACAAAGGATTAAACGTATGGTGTGGAAAATGATGTTTGTTTGCGAAGAACAGTAGAGAATAGAGTTTGCAGTAGATTGTATTTCAGATGTAAAACAAATGGACCGGGGTCCACAGTTCACTAGTGGTGTCTCTCCAATAAGAAATAGCATGTTGGGTGAACAAATTACAGTTGGGCAATTGACAAATAGAGAGGGCATAACAATACACATACATATCATGATGACTACTATGAGATTTAATCAGGGAATTACGACAAAGTACATAGACCGCTATCCAGCATGCATCTATGCCTAAAAAGTCCACCTTCGGGTTAGCATCCGCACCTCTTCCAGTATTAAGTTGCAAACAACAGACAATTGTATTAAGTATGGTGCGTAATGTAATCAACAAAAATATCCTTAGACAAAGCATTGATGTTTTATCCCTAGTGGCAACAACACATCCACAACCTTAGAACTTTCTGTCACTGTCCCAGATTCAATGGAGGCATGAACCCACTATTGAGCATAAATACTCCCTCTTGGAGTTACAAGTATCAACTTGGCCAGAGCCTCTACTAGCAACGGAGAGCATGCAAGAACATAAACAACACATATATGATAGATTGATAATCAACTTGACATATGTAACGACCCGGAAAAACCCTATAGTAGGTTTTCTCCGCTGCTTGTTTTTCCGTTTCGTTCCAAAAGTTATCATCATCATGCATACATGGAATCCATGTTTTTGACAAAATAAAATTATTTTTATAAGCCCTACTTATTTTCGTTTCCTTCTCCTATGGTTCTATAACACCTCCCTTCTCCTTTCTTATTTTAATTAAAACTAAATACCAAAACAAATATTTAGAACTTCACAAAATTATTCTAATACCAAAATATAGTTTTTCAAATATGCAAACCCCTTCTTCTCATCCTCTTCTTGTACCGGAAGAATTCAGCAAGAAAAGAAATGAAGAAGCAGCAAGAGAAGAAGAGAGAACAACCAGCTGGCCCCTTCTTTGCTTTGAACCCACCGAAGCAAATCCTTTTTTTTGTCTATTGTCCTCTTCCTCACGAAGAGAGCTCTCTAGCTCACGCAAGCCTGCGTGCGTGCCGTGCCGCACCAACTCTTCCAGATATTTTTTTTGGGTCACCCTCCACAGCTGACCAACACCATCGGCCTCCACCTGCTCCCCTCTTCTTTCCCCTCTCCCAAGTCGAACCCGAGAGAGGAGAAACCCCATCGAGCGCCTTCGCAGCAACCTCGACCTCGCCGTCGATCCGCCAGCTCCGGCCATCCCCCGATGATCTGAGACTACCAATAGCTTCGCCTTGATGCCGCGGTTCTCCTCAAGCCAAGAAATCGAGCCGGGGAGGTCTATATCATCGCCAGCTTCGTCGTTTCCTCTCCAATAACGGCAAAGAAATCCTTGTTTCCGGCCGCCTCCGACCTCGTCCGCCCTCGCCAAGGTGTTCATCTTACTCCTGGTGAGACGGCACCCCTATTCCACCTCTTCCCTGTCATGTTTGCTCTCTATTCAGCATCGCCAATTTCTGACGGAACTGTCGTTGTTCTGACCGAGGTTCTCGCCGGAGTTTCCTCAAACGTGTCGCCGATACTCGCTGCCGTTCGCATCGCCGGGCAGTGGGATGGAACTGCCATGACGACCGTGCGCATCTTCATCGACCCCGGCGTCGCCTCCCGTCCTCAAGCTATTTCCCTTCGCCAACGACCTCCTGGGTGAGCATCGTTTATCCTCCACATCTTCTCTGCATCCTCCGTCGTTGTAGCCTCGTTTCCTCCCCGTTCGGGTCTGAGCGAGAGCACGTCCCCGTTGTTGTCCTCGCTGGTCTGGATCACCCACGCGCTAACGCACCTGGCACGCACACCTCTTCACTGCACTTGTTTTCCTTGCAGACAACAGTAAAGCGCTACCTTTGTTTTTCTAGCATCGCCGTCGTGCTACACACAGTCGCTGCACCACTGTTGAACGTTTTGTTCAATTCTTTCAGCTAGCACATCTTGCAAATCGTCAATTCATCCAATCGTTCCAGCTGCCTGCTAGCCTGCTTCTTTAGTAGCTAGTTACGGCATGAATCCATCGAGCAGCTTGCCTGTCTGCTTAGCTCTGATACGTGTGTACCACTGGATTGGCCTTTTTCCTTCTCAGTTTTTCTGCATCTCCAGGTTCAGCACAAGTTCAGGTGTGCACTTGTTCAGTTAGAAAACCGCAAGCATATTCCTTTGTTCAGAAACCAATCTTGGTGAACCTGGTATGTTCCTTGCTCTATGAGCGTGATGGTTCAAGTTCCAATCCCATCCCGGCGCGCCCAAGCTCTATATTTTTCGTCCCGGCATTCACGTCTGCAAGTTCGTTGTTTAACCAAATCCAAACATCCACCTTTCTCTGTATAAATTTTGGCACCCTCATCGTTGACAAACACAGCAGACCAGTCCAGATCCTTTCTGCCTATTCCTTCTTTTGTTTTGTTATATACAAATCTGTTACTACTATTTGAGTACTAATTCAAATGCAAATGTTTGTATATAAACTTTGATCAGACAAATACAAGGAATTTGAATATGACATCCATACATCTGTTAGCATGATAGCATCTCGCATCATGACGCGTCGTGATAGTTTGCATGTTCACCTAACATATATGCGGAGTATTTCGGACGCCGACTAGGTTTCCCCGCTCCGTTTAATTTTGATGTAGCGCACCCCTGCCATGTTATGCCATGCTAATCCACCGTTAACTTTGACGATAAAAACTGCAACTCCAACCTAATTTGTTTGTCCGGGGTTCCGACTCCAATTAATATGGATAAGTTGCATCGCATCATATCTGCCATGTCATGCATATCTCATCATGATCATGCTGGATCTTCTTTAACCGTAGTTGTAAGATTTGCATCCGTTGTGTGTTCCAGCATTTGCTTCTTCCCGGATAGGATCACGAAGTGGTGATGTGAGATACGACGAGTTCTCCGACAAGTTCTTCTGCAGCTTTTCACAGGCGAGCCCTCTCTCTTCACCTATTATACACTCTCTCTCGCATTGCTACCCTTATGTTGCGCTTCTTTATCGAGTCACGTGTCCTATTCCACTTGTTTATCATAATAATCCTATATGTATCATTCCTTACCCATAGCCGTTGCTTGATGTTTGAGCCTTGCGAGTCGTAGGCGTGTTTAGGCTCTGTTGTTTATCTCGATCTGTTATCAGGATATGTTGTGTTGTTGGGAGGTTGTCACATGCTATATCAGTTGTTGGAGATACACATACTCTATTTAATTGTTAACAACTAAAATTGTAAGCAGAGGCATCTGTGAGCCCCTTTGCGAAAGCATCGGAACTTTGACTCGCTAATGTCCCCTGGGACCCGAGTTCTTGTTATCTGTTCCGAGATTGAGCGCTCTACCCATGTGTGGGGATTCACTGGGACCCCCCTCACCCATTACCTTTTCTCGAGTTAGTTGAAAAGGGGGCCACAACCTTGGTTTTATTTGGTGCATGCATGTTTATATACTGTTGCCTTCGGGTGTTTACTTCCTGTTGCCTTCGGGTGGTTTATTTCTGTACTGCACTGCATAACTGCTAGACGACTTATCTAGTGCTTGGCCGTTAGTGCCCGCCTAGACGCCTACGCAACCTCTGGGTCCGTCTCGGAGTACGGCCAAACTTCGTCACGGGTAGCTTAGTTGGGTGGCCCCCTAGACTTTCTTGTTGAACTGGGAACGGTCTTGTTGTGAGACATCGCCTGTAAGAAGCGGGTCGAGCATGCGTATGGTTACATTTGGGAAACCCCTGCAGGGTGTACATCTTATCGATAAGCCGTGTCCGCGGTTATGGACGACTTGGAATTGTATAGCTTGATCATAGAACAACTTACACCATTTCTTGTTGTTAATAATCTGATAATAACTTGCGTAGTAATATAGCATTACTACAACCGATACCTAATAAAACTTGTCCACCGTTGAGTGCCTCTTACATTGCCTCTTCGCAATTGTTGAAGGGGATATGTGTATTTGGCTGGGTTATGTTTGTGTAGTATTTTATCTGTTACCTTATGCACTCTCTTATCTTATCTGAGTAGACGGATGTTGTAGTGTGTCTCTATTGGTTATAGTTTTGCTGCCGCTAAACCTACCATATAGCCCCAGGCGATATATATATACTCGCCCGGCGAGCATAGCCATTTCTAGTCTCGCTAAGTACGTGCCGGAGTTCGTTCCTTGGTACTTACTCTCGCCTTTTCCCTTTCTCTTTTGCTTCCTCCCTTTTGTCGGCAACCGATGGCCCGACTTCGACAGGTTCAAGATGGCGACGTTAGCAAGGTTACCCTTCCGGCTTGGCCTTGGCAGGTGACGTGGGCACTACCCTTCGGGTAACCCACATTACCCTATCCTTTATTGACTAATTGGAGGCCCATGAAGACACCTGAAGGCGAGATGGGCCACCAGGACGGCGCACCAGAAGGTTCCTTGACGGGCAAGACAAGGAAGCGATCGAACAAGGAAAGATCGGATCTAAAACTACTGTAAACCTAGTCGTACTCGGTGAGACCTCTTGAGACCTAGCCTCCTATATAAAGGCCGGGAGAGGGGCTGCCGAGGGACACGATCAATCTTAGCCATCTTAGCCAGAGAAAGCTTAGAGCTAGGGCATCTTAGCAACAGCCATCTCGACGAGATCTCAGCCGAACTATTCGGCACCCCATTGTAACCCATTATCATCATAATCAAGAACAGACAGGTAGGACGTAAGGGTTTTACCTCATCGAGGACCCAGAACCTGGGTAAATCGCTCTCCCCGCTTGTCTGTGAACCGATGTCTCGTGTCAGCTTACAGGATTCCGTCAACCCTAAGCCCCTATCGGAGGGCATTGGCGAGGAGTACCCTCGACAATTGGCGCCGTCTGTGGGAAACCTATCGGCACAAGGCAGGTCATCGGCAGCACCAGTTACGTCCGCGGCGTTCTTACTCGAGTCACCGACACCAGCAAAGTCAAGAGACCCGATCCGCTGCGGATCCTTCGAATTTGTGCCGCACCGCGAAGAGCTTCACCCGAACTTTATGGCAACGTCTCGCAACACGGAAGCTGTTTTCGGTGGCGTCCACTTCATCGTCGACTCTGGAGGTTTCCTCCGCCTCCCCGGGGCCGGCGCGTCCCACTCAAAGGCTGAGCCTCAAGAAGGCGTCCCTTCGGCAGCAACCCTAAAGGCTTCGCCCAGAAACATACGAGAGAGCAATCGGGAAAATCTCGACGCCGCGGCTGGACAAAGAAAGAGACAAAGGAGTTCGCACCGTGAAGAGGAAGGCCAAACAGCAGCCCACCCTCGATGCTATGACATGTCATCAATCAGAGGACGCACCCGTTCTCCACACCTCTCAGCTACAGAGCAGCTTGAAGCACCGTGTTATCTCCACTCTTATTTCGATCCTAAGGATGGTCGGGAAAAGTCCAGCCATCTGTTAAGGAACTGCCGACACTTCCTTGAGATTCGGCAGTTCTGCGACGATCTTAGAGCTGAAGCCACATCAAGAGTTCGCATAATGGAAGAGAAAGCGAGGTCCTATGGTCATCAGCCAGAGCCATATGTACCAGAACCATACGAACCAATGGAAAAAAGCGAGTACAAACCAGTCGAGGCATTCCCAGCACTGCGTGGACAGATCAACATGATCCACAAAACCAGCTTTTCGAAAAGAGAAATCAAAAAGTTCTCCCGAGAAGTAAAATACGCGGAAGTTGCCATGGTCGATACGCCGAATTTTATTGATTGGTCAGATCAGAGCATCACCTTCAGCAAGGCGGATCACCCGAAGGCCGTCCCAAGGCCCGGTCACGCGGCCCTCGTCCTGGAAGCACAGATTGGAGGATACAATATGGGCAAAGTATTTATGGATGGTGGAAGCGGCTTAAACCTGTTATTCGCCAGCACAATGAGGGCAATGGGTTTAACAGTCGACATGCTAAAAGAATCCGACACAGGGTTCCACGGCATTATACCGACTCGACCCGCTTACTCGCTGGGAAAACATCATTGGACGTAGTCTTCGGCACGCCCAGTAATTTCAGGAAAGCAAGGATTGAGTTCGAGGTAGTCGACCGGGAATCTCAGTACCACGCCATCCTCGGCAGACCTGCGTTTGCCAAGTTCATGGCCGTGCCTCATTATGCATACCTGAAGCTAAAGATGCTAGGCAACAACGGGACCCCAATAACCATTCACGGCAGCTTCGCTCGGTCAGACAACTGCGACATGGAATTTCAGAAGATCGCCTCGAAATTTGGAGCTAAGGAAGAACTCAACGCGATCGACGCCATCACAGATCACACACAGCCACCAGCCGACAATCGAAACGCAAGATCCGATGAGTTCGATACTACAAAGGAAACCAAGAAACTGCGGTGCACCCAACTGATCCGAAGAAAACGGTCAACACCTCGGCTGACCTAGATGTCGCATAGGAAAGCGCGCTCATCGAGTTCCTCCGTGAGCACTAGGAGATATTTGCATGGGAGCCATCCGACATGCCAGGTATCCCCAGGGAACTCGCTGAGCACGCCCTAAATGTTGACCCGACAGCCAAGCCGCATAGCCAGTCGATGCGACGATTCTCTGAACCCAAAAGAAGAGCAATTGGTGAAGAAGTTAATCGGCTCCGCAAGGCGGGATTCATCCGAGAGCTTAAGGAATCTGAATGGGTGGCTAATCCAGTCATGGTGCCAAAAAAGGACACAACCGCCCTTCGCATGTGCATCGATTACACCAGCCTTAACAAACACTGCCCCAAAGATCATTTCCCATTGCCTCGAATAGATCAGATAGTCGATTCTACAGCTGGATGCGACCGTCTCTCTTTCCTCGATGCGTACTCCGGGTACAACCAGATCAAACTAAAGAAGGAGGACCAGGAGCTAACCGCGTTCATCACTCCACACGGCGTTTTCTGTTACAACGTCATGACCTTCGGGTTAAAAAATGCAGGAGCTACTTATCAACGCTGCATGCAAGCTCGCCTCGCGGAGCAGATTGGAAGAAACATTGAAGTCTACATCGACGACATCGTGGTGAAAACAAAGCACGCGGCCACACTCATCGATGACTTGCGAGAGACCTTTGACAATCTGGACAGATACAAAATTAAACTAAATCCCAAGAAGTGTTTCTTTGGAGTACCAGGAGGGCAAGTACTCGGATACTTCATATCAGCCAGAGGAATCGAGGCCAATCCCTTGAAGATCAAAGCTATTCTCGACATGGAACCGCCAAAGAATCTGCACCAAGTGCAGCGACTGGCAGGTCGATTAGCAGCGCTTAGCAGGTTCATCGCGAAGCTAGGGGAGAAAGCTTTGCCCTTCTATAACTTGATGAAAAAGTCGGAAAAGTTCGAGTGGACAAAGGAAGCACAAGACTCCTTTGACAACTTGAAGAAAATCCTATCGACCTCCCCGGTACTCGTGACTCCGCGCGAAAAGGAGACACTGCTGATGTACATAGCCGCTACATCTCAAGTCTTCAGTAGCGTCTTGGTTGTCGAGCGAGAAGAAGCAGGGAGAGTTCATGGTGTGCAGAGGCCTGTTTACTATCTCAGTGAAGTGCTTACCCCCGCAAGACAGAGGTATCCTCATCGCCAGAAGTTGGCATATGCAGTATGGAGGTCGGCTCGTAAGCTGAGGCACTACTTCACGGAGCACCCGATCAAAGTTGTGAGCGAAGCACCCCTGAAGAGCATAATGACCAATCCGGAGCCACAGGTCGAGTATCTCAATGGGCCATCGAGTTAGCGCCACACGACATAACTTACGTCAACCGAACGACGGTAAAATCCTAAATTCTCCCAGATTTTGTGGCAGATTGGATCCAATCACAGACACCAGCAACACCCGACATGTCGGGGTCATGGGTAATGTACTTTGATGGGTCAAAATGAAGTACATGAGCAGGGGCAGGAGTGGTGCTGATATCACCACAGGGAGATAAAATGAAGTATATACTACGTATGAATTTCTCCCTACCAACAAACAACGAAGCGGAATACGAAGCGCTGCTGCACGGAATGAAAATGGCGAAGGCGTGTGGCGCTACGCGCCTAGAAATCTACGGAGATTCGAACTTGGTGGTCCAGCAGTCAATGAACTTATGCGATGCAGTCAGCGACAACATGGTTGCTTATCGCCAGCTGTATCAGAATATGGAGGCTAAATTCGAAGGATGCGAGCTTAAGCACATCGGCAGAGCCAGTAACGAGGAAGCCGACACTTTGGCGAACATCGGGTCCACATGCTCCCCCATTCCAGATGGAGTTTTTTACGAAGTGATCACTCAGAGATCAATTAAAGAAAAACCGTCTGCAAAACCATCGGGTGAAGAACTGGAAAAAAGCTCATTGCAAAAACCTTCGGCTGAAGAATGTCCAGTCCTTTCTTCCGAGCAAGTCCTCCTCCTCGAGCCTCTATGGACCAAACCATTTTTAGCGTACCTGTCAAAACAAGAGCTGCCAGAAGACTCTGTGGAAGCTAAGCGAGTCGTTAGACGATCAAAGGCCTTTACAGTAATAAATGGTGAGCTTTACAAGCGCAGCATCTCAGGGATCTTCCAGAGGTGCATCGCCATTGACGATGGAAGAGCACTGTTACGCGAAATACATGAAGGAACCTCGCGGGCATCATGCAGGAAGCGGAGACCTTGTGGCGAAAGCCTTTAGGGCAGGATTTTACCGGCCAACGGCAGCATCGGATGCCGGGGATCTAGTCATGAAGTGCGATGCGTGCCAACGTTTCTCGTCGAAACCACACGCTCCAGCAACGGATTTAATGACGATACCTTTGGCATGGCCGTTCGCTCAGTGGGGACTTGATCAAGTTGGACCACTGCCAAGATCATCACCCGGAGGACACACGTACTTACTGGTTGCAGTGGAAAAATTCACTAAGTGGATCGAGGCAGTACCAGTGCGAAATCGAAAGGCTGAAATGGCGGTTCAATTCTTCAAAGGAATAACATGTCGATTTGGTATGCCCCATAGCATCGTCACAGACAACGGTTCCAATTTCGATTCCGAGGAATTCAGGAAATTTTGTGACGATGGGGGAATCAAATTGAAGTTCGCATCGATCTCTCACCCACAGACCAATGGCCAGGTGGAAAGGATCAATGGTTTAATAGGGGATGGTTTAAAGAAACGCCTTAAAGGTGCAGCCGGAGCCTGGGTTGAAGAATTACCATCTGTGCTATGGAGTTTGCGTACCACCCCCAACAGGTCAACCCAATACACTCCGTTCTTCCTGGTGTACGGAGCCGAAGCGATCCTGCCGGCCGACGTTCGATTTGAAGCACCTCGAGTAACAGCGTACACAGAGTCCTCCTCCAATATCGCGTTACAAGATGCTCGTCGATCTCCTTGACGAAGCACGAGATATTGCCTTGGCAAGAACAACGGTCTACCAGCAAGCACTGAGAAATTATCACAACCGACGAATACGCAGTCGAAGTTTCAGTGTTGGAGATATGGTACTTCGGTTGAAACAAAAAAGACCCTTGAAGCTAGAATCCCCATGGGAAGGACCATACATCGTCACTGAAGTGATACCGTGGAGGAGCCTATCGGCTCAAGAATCCAGTAATCAGGAAAAGACGTCGAGAATCCATGGAACATCGCGCAATTGCGACGGTTTTATACATAGGATACGATTGTTCTTTTTTTTCAACGGCCCATAAGGTTGTTTTGCATTATGAATAAAGATCTAATCAGATTTCTATTACCCTTTTTTCTTGCTTCAGGCTTTAGCACCCGAACGAAACGTTCGGAACCGCTTCCATCGGCTCTTACTCCCATCGGGAGCGTTGGCCTAACTCCCATCGGGAGCATTGGCCTAACTCCCATCGGGAGCGTTGGCCTAACTCCCATCGGGAGCATTGGCCCAGAAAAAACGTGTTTACACGATGACATTAATTAAATACTCTCAGCGAGAGCTAAGATTAATGGCATACAAAAACAACCAATCCAAGCCTCGAAAATACGCGAGTGCTGCGGTCGATGGTTACATTAAAATAAGGCTCAAACAGGTGCACCGTGTGACGAAGCCGAACTTTCGCATAAATCACATATCGACTTCGCAATAACATTGCATAAAATATAACGAAGTCGTCGAGTAAGCAGGTTGAACTGATCACTCAGCCGCACTCGACAATAAAGTATCAATCAAATAAACATAAGCGTACAGCGTACGCAAGCAAACAGCTCTTATGCGAAATACAAGACTATTACGTTCATAATCGGGATCCCCGGTCCCAGTGGGCCTTCAGTTCCTTTTCCAGACATGACTCCATCCGAGAAACAATGGTGTGAGCAGGACCTCTGGCAGCATCATAGTACTGGCCCAAATCCCTTTCAGTGTTTGCCACGGCTCTTAAGTCTAAAGATGGATGGCATGCCAATATTGAAGCAAAAGCAAGCTCAGCACCAGCCTAGAAGCTCTTTCCGCACCGAGCAGCCGAATCCTTTCTGGAGATTTGAATCGGGTGAACAAGCCAGACAAAGTATCGGGTGCCTGATCCAGAGGAAACAAGGTGTGCCAAACCATCGTAAGAAGGGCATAGTATTTGTCAAAGTAATAGTGTGCCTTCATCACCCGGTACTTGAACTTCGCCATGATGACGGCCTTCGGACGATGCAGCCATAAACCATGTGTTGGGTGTGCAACGTCGGTCATCGCCTCAACCTCGTCATGAATTTTTCTGTCCTCTTCAGCCTGCATCCGAAGCCACGATCGAAAAAGGAACGAATGTGAGAACATTCAAGCTATACCTAGAATCAGAAGGCAGGCTAACACTCACAGTTCAAACTTTCGGTAGCAACATGAAGACCATCAAGAGCGTATTGTTCAATGGCAGTCGCTATTTCTCCCTTCTTCTTCACCAAGGCAGCCATCGCACGAAGGGAAGTAATATCTTTATTTAAACTAGACACCTGGTCACGTAACTGACGAACAAGGCCTGATTCATCATTACCCGAAGGGTTTGGAAAGAGCTCGGCACGGGAGGAAGATGAGGGAATCTGCAACACGTCCTCACTTCAGACCAAGCATTAATTTAAAAAAGAAACTCCCATCGGGAGCATTGAGTGCACATCATACAGGCAAAAGGATGTTTGGCAACAAAGCCGAATTTAAAAAGAATTACGAAAGTATTATGTACAACAACAGTTCAAGGATTAGCCGACGTTGAACCAGGGGTTGACTCAGGAGCAGGCTCGGCTTGTGCTTCAGCCACCAACTTCAGAAGCCGGTTAGCGCAAGTTATTGCCGATCTCTTGAAAGGCTCAAGGTCGACTAGATGATTTTCATCATCAACAGGCAGCGCTTTAGAGAACTCTTCCAATTCCGACCCCATCCCGTGGCCCATAAGCAACTGGAAAGTAAGAACTGCACCAATCGAGCGGCTGCGACGTTTCAGTACCTCTATAGGTTCGGAGGGATCAACAAGGAAGGCTTCAGCCATTTCATCAAGAGTCTTGTCCAACTTCGCCTTAGGGAAGATCATCGAATATAACTTCGACAGTGCTCCCTTGGACTTCTGCAATAATCTGAGGATCTGGACATTTGACTCAGCAGCAAGTGACAAGGCGTCAGCTGTAGAATCTTCCCGAAGCTGGTGGTGTCGGCTGACAGTTAAATTGGCGGCCTCTGAAAAAGAGAGTATTAGTAATCAATGGAGAAAACATCAAGAAAGGGATGGAGCACCGTAAGGATTTCTACCCAATAAATCCTTGATGGATTCACGGAGGACACCCTCCTTCTCATCAATCGCAGCCGCCGCTGCACGCCTGGCATCTTGGTCATCCTTCATTTGACGCTTCAGCCGATTCACTTCTTCCTTCAACAAGGCATTCTCACTTTTGGCATCGGCAGCAAGCCGGTTGGCTTCGACCACCTGATCAGCCGAAGATTTGACGGCCTTCCGAAGTTGGGAGTTTTCGGCTTCAAGGCGAGTAAATTGTTCCGCAAAGTCCGCTACAACATCGACTGTAGCATAAATTGGCTGCAGCCAGGAAAAAGTCAAGAGGAGTCAGGTGATGGAAATTCAGCAAAGCTTGACAGATTAAAATACTTACGTGATCACGGCCAGCCGGCGGGGTGGGAGCATCATCGGAAGGAATAACTCTCGACACTGGGATCTTCTCTACACCCGTTCGGGATGGAGGTGTCGACTTGGCAGGAGAAGGGTTCGATTCCTTAGCCGATGCTACTCTTTCAGAGGCTAGTTTAGCCCTCTTTGCAAGAGGAACATCGTCATCGTCATCGGCGAGCTGTTCAAGTATGGCGAGCAGTTAGTATACAAGGTGACAAGAAATAAAAGTAACAAAGAGTATAAATGCTCACATGTCCAGATCATCTTCGTCCACGAAGAAACTTGTTGAACCCTTCTTAGCAGGAGGAGGCGAAGCGGCTTCGTCGGCATCATCATCTCCTTCCGAAGAACTTGATTCAGCCGAAGCAATAAGATCATCATGTACCTGCTTGCGACGTTTGCTCCTGAAGAAGGCGTCATCTTCAGCAGTTTCCTCCTCTCGGACATCGCTGTCCTCAAGGGCATGCTGAGCATCCTCGGTTCCCTCAGAATCGTCATCATTGTCTTCTAATACCACTCCACTCTCGGGTGAGGGAGGATAACAATGGGCGACAGCGGGGACCTGCGGAAGGATAGAAAACATGAAAGGCATAAAAAAGGGGGGGGGTAATGACAGTAAATGAAGAACAATAAGTTTACCTCGGACGGAAGATGCTTGAAATCATAAGGAGGGCGCGCCGATGTCAGGACAATGGTGTCCTTGGTGCTGAGGCATGTCAGGCGACGAACTTCGTTCTGGAGCTCATTTGCCGACAGGTCGGCAGAGTTGACCCTTGACTTGTCATTTTTGCCAGTGAAAAGCCACAGCTGGTGAGGGCGAGACATCAGCGGCTGCACTCGACGTTGTAGGAAAACTGAAACTACTTCAGTACCACACATCGTCATGCCTCCTGAATTCTTCAAAGTGACAATTTGCTTGAAAAGCTCGTCGGCTATCGCCTTTTCTTCGGGAGAAAGGGCGTTGTTCCAAGACTTCTTCTTGTGAGCCACCAAGACATCATCAAAAGGAGGGAGATTTGAACGCCGCCCAGAAACGAAAGGGTCCCGAAGGTAGAACCATTTGTTGCGCCAGCCCTGGACGGATTCCTTCATCGGATAGTCGAAGTAATCGACCTCCTTCCTGACAACAAAGCCGACGCCACCAACAACGGGGGTCCATTGCTATCATTGTGACGCTTCACATAGAAAATCTTCCTCCAAAGGCCCCGGTGAGGCTCAATGCCGAGGAAAGCTTCACAAACGGTGACAAAAATGGAAAGGTGGAGGATGGAATTTGGGGTCACCGCCGCAGCTGAATCCCATAGAAGAAAAGAAGGGAGCGAAGGAACTCGTGCGCCGGAAGAGAGAGGCCACGGAACGTAAAAGCGACGAACATGACGGTGAAGCCCTTTGGGGGACTCGGGCGAGAAACCTGACCTGGGAGACGAACGTCATCCTCAGATGCGGAGATGAAGCCGAGGGCGCGAAGTTTGTTGATGTCACGGTTGGTAATGGTAGAAGCGCTCCAGTTGCGGCTAACTTTGGCCGCCTCCGATGTGCTGCCACTCTTCTTTTTGCCCATGGTGAACGAAGCTTTTGATGAGAAGGCGGAAGAGCAGGAGGCTTGAAGGAGAAGATGAGCAGTGAACGGGGTAAAAGGTAAAAAGAAAGGAGGCTCCCTATTTATCTCGAAAGAATTTGGGCACAGACGTGGCCATAACTCCACAAAGCATCGTGGGGAGAGGAGCAGATCCGATCGTACACGTGGCAAGAGTGGAACCGGCGGCCCATTATTCCCACGACGCGCGAAAAATGAGGAGACGCCTCGATCGCCGCGCTTGCACTAGTTAAGACCTAAAAACTGCCCGCGCAGAACTAGGGTGGGCCCGTCAGGCCAAGTCAAATCCCGTCAATTGGCCCACAACTATGACGTCATAATTTGGAAGCATTCGAAGGAAACATAAAAAGTTGTCGGATGAAGGACTTGAGTCTACGCCCGGCTGCAGACATCCGCACCTAGACTCGGGGGCTACTCCCATCGGGAGCGCTGACGCGCACCCGATAAAATGAAGACTCGACAGAATAAACAGTCGAAGGAAGAAGGTTTGAGTATGCACTCAGTTACAAGCGCTTGCACCCAGACTCGGGGGCTACTCCCATCGAGAGCGCGGCGTGCACCCGATAGAAGTTTTTTGCACTCCAGGATCATGCCCGGGGACTTGATTCTGTGTAGGGTAACGTTGTTTTGCCATCGGCAGTTAACCAAACAACAGTTGGGCACGTTACTCATTATCCTTTGCATAAACAAAAATATATCGGATGACCTATGAAGACCTGTGGAAAACATCGGCAGAGGAGAATATTCAAGTGGTACAACTTGAGTCTACGCACGGACTGCGAGCATCCGTACCTAGACTCGGGGGATACTCCCATCGGGAGCGCTAACGCGCACCCGATAAAATGAAGACAGAGCAGATTCAAGATGAACAAGGACAATGAAGGAGAAGAACATCAGGAGAAGACATGCTTTAGTCTCTACCCGAACTATCTTCGGCTAGACACTCGGGGCTACCGACGTGGCACTACCCTTCGGGTAACCCACATTACCCTATCTTGTATTGACTAATTGGAGGCCCATGAAGACACTCGAAGGCGAGATGGGCCACCAGGACGGCGCACCTGAAGGTTCCTTGACGGGCAAGACAAGGAAGCGATCGAACAAGGAAAGATCGGATCTAAAACTACTGTAAACCTAGTCGTACTCGGTGAGACCTCTTGAGACCTAGCCTCCTATATAAAGGCCAGGAGATGGGCTACCGAGGGACACGATCAATCTTAGCCATCTTAGCCAGAGAAAGCTTAGAGCTAGGGCATCTTAGCAACAGCCATCTCGACGAGATCTCAGCCGAACTATTCGGCACCCCATTGTAACCCATTATCATCATAATCAAGAACAGACAGGCAGGACGTAAGGGTTTTACCTCATCGAGGGCCCCGAACCTGGGTAAATCGCTCTCCCCGCTTGTCTGTGAACCGATGTCTCGTGTGAGCTTACAGGATTCCGTCAACCCTAATCCCCTATCGGAGGGCATTGGTGAGGAGTACCCTCGACAGCAGGGTTATGGACGCCGCTGGTTATCTTCAGGACTCTTAGTCCAATTTGTATCTTGTCCGTACTCGGACGTATTCGATCTTCTGTATGATTTGGATCTTTGTATTGTATATTTGTATCTTGACTCGTTGGAGTCGTTGTTGTAATATATGTTCCTTGTGGGCTCTATTGTAATCCTGTTGTAATGTTACCGCTCGTGTTAATTCCTCTGGCATCACGTGGGTGATTCGTCGCACACGTCGTGTCGGAGGGCGTCTCAGAATCGATATCGTGCGGATTTCGGCGGGATCGCTGGAATCCTCATGATACCGGTTCCGGGGCGTCACAAGTTGGTATCAGAGCCCAGGTTGACGGTACCCCACTAGTCCAGCCTGTAGGATAACCTTGCCAACGGTCGTTGAGTTTAGAGTGTCAAAAACTATTTTCTAATTAGCTCTAATTTTTCTCCTTATCCCTATTCTTTCTCCTCTTATCTATGCGAGTTTTGAGTCTTCTCTCTTATCCGAGTTTTTCTGAGTCTTAGGTCTCTACGCGGGTTGGACGATCTATGCCTTATCCTAATAGGACCGATCGCTGACGATTTCCGACATAAGAACATCACCGGCGGCTAACCTTTGTCTTCTCTAATGACGCGATCTCGGTTTATGTGGTTCGTTCTCTATCCCTTGAGTTTTGACCTGATGAACCTTCGCTATCGATGTTATCAAGATCGCCAATCTGTATTCCTGGAGTTATTTGCATGATTCTCATATTCATGTACAGAGTAATACTTTGAGTGCGGGATGGAGTCGCGACCATACCGACTACTCTTATTATTCGCTCTTGTTACTTGAATGGGTGGATCAATGTGATTCTTACTCCTTCCATCTTTTCGTACGGTGTCTGATCATCTGCAACTGAGACTCTCGACAGAAGCACATCATCATAGATGGAACACCGACTTCTGTTAGTGTTGTCAACCGATCAACATGGAGCAACAATTCTTGTTAGTGGTGTCGAGGAGATCGACACGTCGCCTGAAGATCCGATAGTTCACCACTCTCCCCCTACCATGACGTGGAACCTTGGGGCGAGGTTCCTTATTAGTGGTGTCGATTGTAACGACCCGGAAAAACCCTATAGTAGGTTTTCTCCGCTGCTTGTTTTTCCGTTTCGTTCCAAAAGTTATCATCATCATGCATACATGGAATCCATATTTTTGACAAAATAAAATTATTTTTATAAGCCCTACTTATTTTCGTTTCCTTCTCCTATGGTTCTATAACACCTCCCTTCTCCTTTCTTATTTTAATTAAAACTAAATACCAAAACAAATATTTGGAACATCACAAAATTATTCCAATACCAAAATATAGTTTTTCAAATATGCAAACCCCTTCTTCTCATCCTCTTCTTGTACCGGAAGAATTCAGCAAGAAAAGAAATGAAGAAGCAGCAAGAGAAGAAGAGAGAACAACCAGCTGGCCACTTCTTTGCTTTGAACCCACCGAAGCAAATCCTTTTTTTTTTGTCTATTGTCCTCTTCCTCACGAAGAGAGCTCTCTAGCTCATGCAAGCCTGCGTGCGTGCCGTGCCGCACCGACTCTTCCAGATATTTTTTTTGGGTCACCCTCCACAGCTGACCAACACCATCGGCCTCCACCTGCTCCCCTCTTCTTTCCCCTCTCCCAAGTCGAACCCGACAGAGGAGAAACCCCATCGAGCGCCTTCGCAGCAACCTCGACCTCGCCGTCGATCCGCCAGCTCCGGCCATCCCCCGATGATCTGAGACTACCAATAGCTTCGCCTTGATGCCGCGGTTCTCCTCAAGCCAAGAAATCGAGCCGGGGCGGTCTATATCATCGCCAGCTTCGTCGTTTCCTCTCCAATAACGGCAAAGAAATCCTTGTTTCCGGCCGCCTCCGACCTTGTCCGCCCTCGCCAAGGTGTTCATCTTACTCCTGGTGAGACGGCACCCCTATTCCACCTCTTCCCTGTCATGTTTGCTCTCTATTCAGCATCGCCAATTTCTGACGGAACTGTCGTTGTTCTGACCGAGGTTCTCGCCGGAGTTTCCTCAAACGTGTCGCCGATACTCGCTGCTGTTCGCATCGCCGGGCAGTGGGATGGAACTGCCATGACGACCGTGCGCATCTTCATCGACCCCGGCGTCGCCTCCCGTCCTCAAGCTATTTCCCTTCACCAACGACCTCCTGGGTGAGCATCGTTTATCCTCCACATCTTCTCTGCATCCTCCGTCGCTGTAGCCTCGTTTCCTCCCCGTTCGCGTCTGAGCGAGAGCACGTCCCCCTTGTTGTCCTCGCTGGTCTGGATCACCCACGCGCTAACGCACCTGGCACGCACACCTCTTCACTGCACTTGTTTTCCTTGCAGACAACAGTAAAGCGCTACCTTTGTTTTTCTAGCATCGCCGTCGTGCTACACACAGTCGCTGCACCACTGTTGAACGTTTTGTTCAATTCTTTCAGCTAGCACATCTTGCAAATCGTCAATTCATCCAATCGTTCCAGCTGCCTGCTAGCCTGCTTCTTTAGTAGCTAGCTACGGCATGAATCCATCGAGCAGCTTGCATGTCTGCTTAGCTCTGATACGCCTGCTAGCCTGCTTCTTTAGTAGCTAGCTACGGCATGAATCCATTGAGCAGCTTGCCTGTCTGCTTAGCTCTGATACGTGTGTACCACTGGATTGGCCTTTTTCCTTCTCAGTTTTTCTGCATCTCCAGGTTCAGCACAAGTTCAGGTGTGCACTTGTTCAGTTAGAAAACCGCAAGCATATTCCTTTGTTCAGAAACCAATCTTGGTGAACCTGGTATGTTCCTTGCTCTATGAGCGTGATGGTTCAAGTTCCAATCCCATCCCGGCGCGCCCAAGCTCTATATTTTTCGTCCCGGCATTCACGTCTGCAAGTTCGTTGTTTAACCATATCCAAACATCCACCTTTCTCTGTACAAATTTTGGCACCTCATCGTTGACAAACACAGCAGACCAGTCCAGATCCTTTCTGCCTATTCCTTCTTTTGTTTTGTTATATACAAATCTGTTACTACTATTTGAGTACTAATTCAAATGCAAATGTTTGTATATAAATTTTGATCAGACAAATACAAGGAATTTGAATATGACATCCATACATCTGTTAGCATCTCGCATCATGACGCGTCGTGATAGTTTGCATGTTCACCTAACATATATGCGGAGTATTTCGGACACCGACTAGGTTTCCCCGCTCCGTTTAATTTTGATGTAGCGCACCCCTGCCCTGTTATGCCATGCTAATCCACCGTTAACTTTGACGATAAAAACTGCAACTCCAACCTAATTTGTTTGTCCGGGGTTCCGACTCCGATTAATATGGATAAGTTGCATCGCATCATATCTGCCATGTCATGCATATCTCATCATGATCATGCTGGATCTTCTTTAACCGTAGTAGTAAGATTTGCATCCGTTGTGTGTACCAACATTTGCTTCTTCTCGGATAGGATCACGAAGTGGTGATGTGAGATACGACGAGTTCTCCGACAAGTTCTTCTGCAGCTGTTCACAGGCGAGCCCTCTCTCTTCACCTATTATACACTCTCTCTCGCATTGCTACCCTTATGTTGCGCTTCTTTATCGAGTCACGTGTCCTATTCCACTTGTTTACCATAATAATCCTATATGTATCATTCCTTACCCATAGCCGTTGCTTGATGTTTGAGCCTTGCGAGTCGTAGGCGTGTTTAGGCTCTGTTGTTTATCTCGATCTGTTATCGGGATATGTTGGGTTGTTGGGAGGTTGTCACATGCTATATCAGTTGTTGGAGATACACATACTCTATTTAATTGTTAACAACTAAAATTGTAAGCAGAGGCATCTGTGAGCCCCTTTGCGAAAGCATCAGAACTTTGACTCGCTAATGTCCCCTATGACCCGAGTTCTTGTTATCTGTTCCGAGATTGAGCGCTCTACCCATGCGTGGGGACCCCCCTCACCCATTACCTTTTCTCGAGTTAGTTGAAAAGGGGGCCACAACCTTGGTTTTATTTGGCGCATGCATGTTTATATACTGTTGCCTTCGGGTGTTTACTTCCTGTTGCCTTCGGGTGGTTTATTTCTGTACTGCACTGCATAACTGCTAGACGACTTATCTAGTGCTTGGCTGTTAGTGCCCGCCTAGAGGCCTACGCAACCTCTGGGCCCGTCTCGGAGTACGGCCGAACTTCGTCACGGGTAGCTTAGTTGGGTGGCCCCCTAGACTTTCTTGTTGAACTGGGAACGGTCTTGTTGTGAGACATCGCCTGTAAGAAGCGGGTCGAGCATACGTATGGTTACATTTGGGCAACCCCTGCAGGGTGTACATCTTATCGATAAGCCGTGTCCGCGGTTATGGACGACTTGGAATTGTATAGCTTGATCATAGAACAACTTACACCGTTATCTTGTTGTTAATAATCTGATAATAATTTGCGTAGTAATATAGCATTACTACAACCGATACCTAATAAAACTTGTCCACCGTTGAGTGCCTCTTACATTGCCTCTTCGCAATTGTTGAAGGGGATATGTGTATTTGGCTGGGTTATGTTTGTGTAGTATGTTATCTGTTACCTTATGCGCTCTCTTATCTTATCTGAGTAGACGGATGTTGTAGTGTGTCTCTATTGGTTATAGTTTTGCTGCCGCTAAACCTACCATATAACCCCAGGCGATATATATATATATATACTCGCCCTACGAGCATAGCCATTTCTAGTCTCGCTAAGTACGTGCCGGAGTTCGTTCCTTGGTACTTACTCTCGCCTTTTCCCTTTCTCTTTTGCTTCCTCCCTTTTGTCGGCAACCGATGGCCCGACTTCGACAGGTTCAAGATGGCGACGTTAGCAAGGTTACCCTTCTGGCTTGGCCTGGGCAGGGTTATGGACGCCGCTGGTTATCTTCAGGACTCTTAGTCCAATTTGTATCTTGTCCGTACTCGGACGTATTCGATCTTCTGTATGATTTGGATCTTTGTATTGTATATTTGTATCTTGACTCGTTGGAGTTGTTGTTGTAATATATGTTCCTTGTGGGCTCTATTGTAATCCTGTTGTAATGTTACCGCTCGTGTTAATTCCTCTGGCATCACGTGGGTGATTTGTCGCACACGTCGTGTCGGAGGGCGTCTCAGAATCGATATCGTGCGGATTTCGGCGGGATCGCTGGAATCCTCATGATACTGGTTCCGGGGCGTCACAACATAGTATTCCATATTCATCGGATCCCAACAAACACAACATGTAGCATTACAAATAGATGATCTTGATCATGATAGGCAGCTCACAAGATCTAACATGATAGCACAAGAGGAGAAGACAACCATCTAGCTACTGCTATGGACCCATAGTCCAAGGATGAACTACTCACACATCAGTCCGGAGGCGATCATGGTGATGTAGAGTCCTCCGGGAGATGATTCCCCTCTCCGGCAGGGTGCCGGAGGCGATCTCCTGAATCCCCCGAGATGGGATTGGCGGCGGCGGCGTCTCTGGAACTTTTTCCGTATCGTGGCTCTCGGTAATAGGATTTTCGCGACGGAGAGTTTAAGTAGGCGGAAGGGCAGAGTCGGAGGAGGCACGAGGGGCCCACACCATAGGGCGGCGCGGGCCCCTCCTTGGCCGCGCCGCCTTATGGTCTAGCCACCTCGTGGCCCCACTTCGTATGCTCCTCGGTCTTCTGGAAGCTCCGTGGAAAAATAAGACCATGGGCGTTGATTTCGTCCAATTCCAAGAATATTTCCTTTGTAGGATTTCTGAAACCAAAAACAGCAGAAAACAGGAACTGGCGCTTCGGCATCTTGTCAATAGGTTAGTGCCGGAAAATGCATAATAATGATGTAAAGTGTGTATAAAACATGTGAGTATTGTCATAAAAGTAGCATGGAACATAAGAAATTATAGATACGTTTGAGACGTATCAAGCATCCCCAAGCTTAGTTCCTACTCGCCCTCGAGTAGGTAAATGATAACAAGGATAATTTCTGAAGTGACATGCTATCATAATCTTGATCAATACTATTGTAAAGCATATGAGATGAATGAAGTGATTCGAAGCAATGGTAAAGACAATGATTAAACAACTGAATCATATAACAAAGCAATAAATTCTTAGTAGAAAGCTTTGAAGCAACACAAAGGAAGATATAAGTTTCAGCAGTTGCTTTCAACTTCAACATGTTTATCTCATGGATATATCTCATGGATAATTGTCAACACAAAGTAATATGATGAATGCAAATAAGCAAGTATGTAGGAATCAATGCACACAGTTGACGCAAGTGTTTTCTTCTAAGATAGAAGGAAGTAGGTAAACTGACGCAACATAAAGTAAAAGAATGGCCCTTCGCAGAGGGAATCATGGATTACTATTTTTGTGCTAGAGCTTTTATTTTGAAAACATAGAAACAATTTTGTCAACGGTAGTAATAATTCATATGTGTTATGCATAAGACATCCTATAAGTTGCAAGCCTCATGCATAGAATACCAATAGTGCTCGCACCTTGTCCTAATTAGCTTGGATTTACATGGATTATCATTGCATAACATATGTTTCAACCAAGTGTCACAAAGGGGTACCTCTATGTCACCTGTACAAAGGTCCAAGGAGATAGATCGCATTTGATTTCTCGTTTTTGATAAATCTCAACTAAGGACATACATACCGGGACAACATAGAAAACAAATAATGGACTCATCTTTAATGCATAAGCATTCAACAACAGATAATATTCTAAGAGATTGAGGATTGATGTTCAAACTGAAACTTCCACCATGATTCATGGATTTAGTTAGCGGCCCAATGTTCTTCTCTAACAATATGCATACTCAAACCATTTAATCATGATAAATCACCCTTACTTCAGACAAGACGAACATGCATAGCAACTCACATGATATTCAACAAAGGTGTAATAGTTGATGGCGTCCCCAGAAACATGGTTACCGCTCAACAAGCAACTTATAAGAAATAAGATACATAAGTAACATATTCAATACCACAATAGTTTTTAAGGCTATTTTCCCATGAGCTATGTATTGCAAAGACAAAGAATGGAATTTTAAAGGTAGCACTCAAGTAATTTACTTTGGAATGGCAGAGAAATACCATGTAGTAGGTAGGTATGGTGGACACAAATGGCATAGTTTTTGGCTCAAGGATTTGGATGCACGAGAAGTATTCCCTCTCAATACAAGGCTTTGGCTAGCAAGGTTGTTTGAAGCAAACACAAGTATGAACCGGTACAACAAAACTTACAAAAGAACATATTGCAAGCATTATAAGACTCTACACTGTCTTCCTTGTTGTTCAAACACCTCACCAGAAAATATCTAGACTTTAGAGAGACCAATCATGCAAACCAAATTTCAACAAGCTCTATGGTAGTTCTTCATTAATGTGTACAAAGTACATGATGCAAGAGCTTAAACATGATCTGTTTGAGCACAACAATTGACAAGTATCAAATTATTCAAGCCACATGAAGCATTTTCTGTTTCCAACCATATAACAATGAACGAAGCAGTTTCAACCTTCGCCATGAACATTAAAAGTAAAGCTAAGAACACCAGTGTTCATATGAAACAGCGGAGCGTGTCTCTCTCCCAAACAAAGAATGGTAGGATCCGATTTTATTCAAACAAAAACAAAAGTAAAAGCATACAGACGCTCCAAGTAAAGCACATAAGATGTGACGGAATAAAAATATAGTTTCACTAGAGGTGACCTGGTAAGTTATCGATGAAGAAGGGGATGCCTTGGGCATCCCCAAGCTTAAATGCTTGAGTCTTCTTGAAATATGCAGGGATGAACCACGGGGGCATCCCCAAGCTTAGACTCTTCACTCTTCTTGATCATATTGTATCATCCTCCTCTCTTGATCCTTGAAAACTTCCTCCACACCAAACTCAAAACAAACTCATTAGAGGGTTAGTGCATAATCGAAAATTCACATATTCAGAGGTGACATAATCATTCTTAACACTTCTGGACATTGCACAAAGCTACTGAAAGTTAATGGAACAAAGAAATCCATTCAACATAGCAAAAGAGGCAATGCGAAATAAAAGGCAGAATCTGTCAAAACAGAACAGTCCGTAAAGACGAATTTTTCAGGGGCACTTAACTTGCTCAGATGAAAAAGCTCAAATTGAATGAAAGTTGCGTACATATCTGAGGATCACGCACGTAAATTGGCAGATTTTTCTGAGTTACCTACAGACGGGGCTACTCAATTTTGTGACAGTAAGAAATCTGTTTCTGTGCAGTAATCCAATTCTAGTATCAACCTTACTATCAAAGACTTTACTTGGCACAACAATGCAATAAAATAAAGATAAGGAGAGGTTGATACAGTAGTAACAACTTCCAAGACTCAAATATAAAACAAAAGTGCAGAAGTAAAATAATGGGTTGTCTCCCATAAGCGCTTTTCGTTAACGCCTTTCAGCTAGGCGCAGAAAGTGTGAATCAAGTATTATCAAGAGATGAAGCATTAACCTCAGAGTTGGGAGTTTTCTTAACAATGCATTGTATCTTGTCTATGTAAGTTTCAGAGGCTCCCCTTGCATTACTTTTAGGCTTACTATCCTCCTCAAATAAATTTTCAGGAACAATCCAATCAAAATTCTTTTCTAGTGCCTCATGCATCCCTATGAGCTTAAGAGGTATTGGTACTTTAATCTCCCCCTCACAATTGGTTTTATTAGTGTACTTTAGCCTATTGATACGTCTCCGACGTATCGATAATTTCTTATGTTCCATGCTACATTATTGATGATATCTACATGTTTTATACACATTATATGTCGTATTTATGCATTTTCCGGCACTAACCTATTAACAAGATGCCGAAGAGCCGCTTGTCTGTTTTCTGCTGTTTTTGGTTTCAGAAATCCTAGTAAAGAAATATTCTCTGAATTGGACGAAATCAACGCCCAGGGTCCTATTTTTCCACGAAGCTTCCAGAAGACCGAAGACGTAACGAAGTGGGGCCACGAGGTGGCGACACACCAGGGCCTGGGCCGCGCCGGCCTGTGGTGTGGGCCCCTCGTGCCGCCTCTTGACCTGCCCTTGCGCCTACTTAAAGCCTCCGTCGCGAAACCCCCAGTACCGAGAGCCACGATACGGAAAACCTTACTGAGACGCCGCCGCCGCCAATCCCATCTCGGGGATTCTCGGAGATCTCCTCCGGCACCCTGCCGGAGAGGGGATTCATCTCCCGGAGGACTCTTCACCGCCATGGTCGCCTCCGGAGTGATGAGTGAGTAGTTCACCCCTGGACTATGGGTCCATAGCAGTAGCTAGATGGTTGTCTTCTCCTCATTGTGCTTCATTGTTGGATCTTGTGAGCTGCCTAACATGATCAAGATCATCTATCCGTAATACTATATGTTGTGTTTGTCGGGATCCGATGGATAGAGAATACTATGTTATGTTAATTATCAAGTTATTACCTATGTGTTGTTTATGATCTTGCATGCTCTCCGTTATTAGTAGAGGCTCGGCCAAGTTTTTGCTCTTAACTCCAAGAGGGAGTATTTATGCTCGATAGTGGGTTCATGCCTCCATTAAATCTGGGACAAGTGACGTAAAGTTCTAAGGTTGTGGATGTGTTGTTGCCACTAGGGATAAAACATTGATGCTATGTCTAAGGATGTAGTTATTGATTACATTACGCACCATACTTAATGCAATTGTCTCGTTGTTTTGCAACTTAATACTGGAAGGGGTTCGGATGATAACCTGAAGGTGGACTTTTTAGGCATAGATGCATGCTGGATAGCGGTCTATGTACTTTGTCGTCATGCCCAATTAAATCTCACTATATTTATCATATCATGTATGTGCATTGTTATGCCCTCTCTATTTGTCAATTGCCCGACCGTAATTTGTTCACCCAACATGCTTTTATCTTATGGGAGAGACACCTCTAGTGAACTCGTGGACCCCGGTCCTATTCTTTACATCGCATACAATCTATCGCAATACTTGTTTTATTGTTTTCTCGCAAACAATCATCTTCCACACAATACGGTTAATCCTTTGTTACAGCAAGCCGGTGAGATTGACAACCTCACTCGTTTCGTTGGGGCAAAGTACTTTGGTTGTGTTGTGCGGGTTCCACGTTGGCGCCGGAATCCCCGGTGTTGCGCCGCATTACATTCCGCCACCATCAACCTTCAACGTGCTTCTTGGCTCCTCCCGGTTCGATAAACCTTGGTTTCTTTTCGAGGGAAAACTTGCTACCGTCTCGCATCACACCTTCCTCTTGGGGTTCCCAACGGACGTGTGTCAACTGCACGCATCAAGACTGTTTTCTGGCGCCGTTGCCGGGGAGATCAAGACACGTTGCAAGGGGAGTCTCCACAATCCAATCTCTTTACTTTGTTTTTGTCTTGCTTTACTTTATTTACTACTTTGTTTGCTGCATTATATCAAAACACAAAAAAATTAGTTGCTAGCTTTACTTTATTTACTGTCTTGCACTCTATATCAAAAACACAAAAAATTAGTTACTTGCATTTACTTTATCTAGTTTTCTTTATTTACTACTGCTAAAATGGCCACCCCTGAAAATAATAAGTTGTGTGACTTCACAACCACAAATAATAATGATTTCCTATGCACACCTATTGCTCCACCTGCTACTACAGCAGAATTCTTTGAAATTAAACCCGCTTTATCGAATCTTGTTATGCGAGAGCAATTTTCTCGGTGTTAGTTCCGATGATGCCGCTGTCCATCTCAATAATTTTGTTGAATTGTGTGAAATGCAAAAGTATAAAGATGTAGATGGTGACATTATAAAATTAAAATTGTTTCCTTTCTCATTAAGAGGAAGAGCTAAAGATTGGTTGCTATCTCTCGCCTAAGAATAGTATTGATTCATGGACTAAATGCAAGGATGCTTTTATTGGTAGATATTATCCCCCGCTAAAATTATATCTTTGAGAAGTAGCATAATGAATTTTAAACAATTGGATAATGAACATGTTGCTCAAGCATGGGAGAGAATGAAATCTTTGGTAAAGAATTGCACAACCCATGGACTGACTACTTGGATGATCATCCAAACCTTCTATGCAGGACTAAATTTTTCTTCGCGGAATTTATTGGATTCAGCTGCTGGAGGTACCTTTATGTACATCACTTTGGGGGCGTCTACAAAGCTTCTTGACAATATGATGATTAATTACTCTGAATGGCACACGGAAAGAGCTCCACAAGGTAAGAAGGTAAATTCTGTCGAAGAATCCTCTTCCTTGAATGATAAGATTGATGCTATTATGTCTATGCTTGTGAATGATATGACTAATGTTGATCCAAATAATGTTCCGTTAGCTTCATTGGTTGCTCAAGAAGAACATGTTGATGTAAACTTCATTAAAAATAATAATTTCAACAACAATGCTTATCGGAACAATTCTAGTAATAACTATAGGCCATATCCTTATAATAATGGTAACGGTTATGATAATTCTTATGGGAATTCTTACAACAATAATAGGAGTGTACCCCCTGGTCTTGAAGCCATGCTTAAAGAATTTATTAGTACACAAACCGCTTTTAACAAATCTCGTTGAGGAAAAGCTCAATAAAATTGATATTCTCGCTTCTAAGGTTGATAGTCTTGCCTCCGATGTTGATCTTTTGAAATCGAAAGTTATGCCTAATAGGGATATTGAAAATAAAATTGTTACTACAGCAAATGCCATCCAAGTTAGAATTAATGAGAATATAAGATTAATGGCTGAATTGCGTGCTAGGTGGGATAGAGAAGAAAATGAAAAACTAGCTAAAGAGAATAATGTAGCTAAAGTTTGGACTATTACCACCACAAGTAATGTTGATTCCTCACATGTTGCTACACCTCCTACTATTAATGGTAAAATAATTGGTGTTGGCAATGTTACTACTCCTAGTGCAAAGCGTACAAAACTGCCTGAAATTGCTAAAACTGCTGAAATTGCTTGTGATAAAACTACTGAAATTTTTTCCAACCTTGGGGACAATGATCCCATTGCTGTAGCTCATAATGATTTATATTTTGATGATTGCCACATCTCTGAAGTTATAAAGTTCTTACAAAAACTTGCTAAGAGTCCCAATGCTAGCGCTGTAAACTTGGCTTTCACAAAACATATTACAAATGCTCTCATAAAAGCTAGAGAAAAGAAACTAAAACTTGAAACTTCTATTCCTAGAAAGCTAGAAGATGGTTGGGAGCCCATCATTAAAATGAGGGTCAATGATTTTGATTGTAATGCTTTATGTGATCTTGGTGCAAGTATTTCTGTTATGCCTAAGAAAGTCTATGATATGCTTGACTTGCCACCATTGAAAAATTGTTATTTGGATGTTAATCTCGCCGATAATGCTAAAAAGAAACCTTTGGGGAGAGTTGATAATGTTCATATTATGGTTAACAATAACCTTGTCCCCGTTGATTTTGTTGTCTTGGATATTGAATGCAATGCATCTTGCCACATTATATTGGGAGGACCTTTTCTTCGAACCGTTGGTGCTACTATTGATATGAAGGAAGGTAATAGTATTAAATATCAATTTCCTCTCAAGAAAGGTATGGAACACTTCCCTAGAAAGAGAATGAAGTTACCTTATGATTCTATTATTAGAACAAGTTATGATGTTGATGCTTCATCTCTCGATAATACTTGATATACACTTTCTGCGCCTAGCTGAAAGGCGTTAAAGAAAAGCGCTTATGGGAGACAACCCATGTTTTTACTACAGTATTTTTGTTTTATATTTGAGTCTTGGAAGTTGTTTACTACTGTAGCAACCTCTCCTTATCTTAGTTTTGTGTTTTGTTGTGCCAAGTAAAGTCTTTGATAGTAAAGTTCATACTAGATTTGGATTGCTGCGCAGTTTCAGATTTCTTTGCTGTCACGAATTTCGACCTGCCTCCCTGTAGGTAGCTCAGAAAATTAAGCCAATTTACGTGCGTGATCCTCAGATATGTGCGCAACTTTCATTCAATTTGGGCATTTTCATTTGAGCAAGTCTGGTGCCTCAATAAAATCCATCTTTACGGACTATTCTGTTTTGACAGATTCTGCCTTTTATTTCGCATTGCCTCTTTTGCTATGTTGGATGAATTTCTTTGATCCATTAATGTCCAGTAGCCTTATGCAATGTCCATAAGTGTTAAGAATGATTATGTCACCTCTGAACATGTTAATTTTTATTGTACACTAACCCTCTAATGAGTTGTTTCGAGTTTGGTGTGGAGGAAGTTTTCAAGGATCAAGAGAGGAGTATGATGCAATATGATGAAGGAGAGTGAAAGCTCTAAGCTTGGGGATGCCCCGGTGGTTCACCCCTGCATATTTTAAGAAGACTCAAGCGTCTAAGCTTGGGGATGCCCAAGGCATCCCCTTCTTCATCGACAACATTATCAGGTTCCTCCCCCGAAACTATATTTTTATTCCATCACATCTTATGTACTTTGCTTGGAGCGTCGGTTTGTTTTTGTTTTTGTTTTGTTTGAATAAAATGGATCCTAGCATTCATTGTGTGGGAGAGAGACACGCTCCGCTGTTGCATATGGACAAATATGTCCTTAGGCTTTACTCATAGTATTCAAGGCGAAGGTTGAATCTTCTTCGTTAAATTGTTATATGGTTGGAATCGGGAAATGCTACATGTAGTAATTCTAAAATGTCTTGAATAATTTGATACTTAGCAATTGTTGTGCTCATGTTTAAGCTCTTGCATCATATACTTTGCACCCATTAATGAAGAAACACCTAGAGCTTGCTAAATTTGGTTTGCATATTTGGTCTCTCTAAAGTCTAGATAATTTCTAGTATTGAGTTTTGAACAACAAGGAAGACGGTGTAGAGTCTTATAATGTTTACAATATGTCTTTTATGTGAGTTTTGCTGCACCGGTTCATCCTTGTGTTTGTTTCAAATAACCTTGCTAGCCTAAACCTTGTATCGAGAGGGAATACTTCTCATGCATCCAAAATCCTTGAGCCAACCACTATGCCATTTGTGTCCACCATACCTACCTACTACATGGTATTTCTTCGCCATTCCAAAGTAAATTGCTTGAGTGCTACCTTTAAAATTTCCATTCGCCTTTACAATATATAGTTCATGGGACAAAATAGCTTAAAAACTATTGTGGTATTGAATATGTACTTATGCACTTTATCTCTTATTAAGTTGCTTGTTGTGCGATAACCATGTTTCTGGGGACGCCATCAACTACTCTTTGTTGAATATCATGTGAGTTGCTATGCATGTCCGTCTTGTCTGAAGTAAGAGAGATCTACCACCTTAATGGTTGGAGCATACATATTGTTAGAGAAGAACATTGGGCCGCTAACTAAAGCCATGAATCATGGTGGAAGTTTCAGCGTTGGACATATATCCTCAATCTCATATGAGAACACTAATTGTTGCCACATGCTTATGCATTAAAGAGGAGTCCATTATGTGTTGTCCCGGTATGGATGTCTAAGTTGAGAATAATCAAAAGCGAGAAATCCAAAATGTGAGGTTTCTCCTTAGACCTTTGTACATGCGGCATGGAGGTACCCCATTGTGACACTTGGTTAAAACATGTGTATTGCGATGATCCGGTAGTCCAAGCTAATTAGGACAAGGTGCGGGTACTATTAGTATACTATGCATGAGGCTTGCAACTTGTAAGATATAATTTACATAACTCATATGCTTTATTACTACCGTTGACAAAATTGTTTCATGTTTTCAAAATAAAAGCTCTAGCACAAATATAGCAATCGATGCTTTCCTCTTTGAAGGACCTTTCTTTTTTACTTTTATGTTGAGTCAGTTCACCTATCTCTCTCCACCTCAAGAAGCAAACACTTGTGTGAACTATGCATTGATTCCTACATACTTGCATATTGCACTTGTTATATTACTCTATGTTGACAATTATCCATGAGATATACATGTTATAAGTTGAAAGCAACCGCTGAAACTTAATCTTCCTTTGTGTTGCTTCAATACCTTTACTTTGATTTATTGCTTTATGAGTTAACTCTTATGCAAGACTTATTGATGCTTGTCTTTAAGTACTATTCATGAAAAGTCTTTGCTTTATGATTCATTTGTTTACTCATGTCATTACCATTGTTTTGATCGCTGCATTCATTACATATGCTTACAATAGTATGATCAAGGTTATGATGGCATGTCACTCCGTAAATTATCTTTGTTATCGTTTACTCGCTCGGGACGAGCGTAACTAAGCTTGGGGATGCGATACGTCTCCGACGTATCGATAATTTCTTATGTTCCATGCTACATTATTGATGATATCTACATGTTTTATACACATTATATGTCGTATTTATGCATTTTTGGCACTAACCTATTAACAAGATGCCGAAGAGCCAGTTGTTGTTTTCTGCTGTTTTTGGTTTCAAAAATCCTAGTAAAGAAATATTCTTGGAATTGGACGAAATCAACGCCCAGGGTCCTATTTTGCCACGAAGGTTCTAGAAGACCGAAGACGTAACGAAGTGGGGCCACGAGGTGGCGACACACCAGGGCGGCGCGGCCCAGGCCCTGGCCGCGCCGGCCTGTGGTGTGGGCCCCTCGTGCCGCCTCTTGACCTGCCCTTCCGCCTACTTAAAGCCTCCGTCGCGAAACCCCCAGTACCGAGAGCCACGATACGGAAAACCTTTCGAGACGCCGCCGCCGCCAATCCCATCTCGGGGATTCCGGAGATCTCCTCCGGCACCCTGCCGGAGAGGGGATTCATCTCCCGGAGGACTCTTCACCGCCATGGTCGCCTCCGGAGTGATGAGTGAGTAGTTCACCCCTGGACTATGGGTCCATAGCAGTAGCTAGATGGTTGTCTTCTCCTCATTGTGCTTCATTGTTGGATCTTGTGAGCTGCCTAACATGATCAAGATCATCTATCCGTAATACTATATGTTGTGTTTGTCGGGATCCGATGGATAGAGAATACTATGTTATGTTAATTATCAAGTTATTACCTATGTGTTGTTTATGATCTTGCATGCTCTCCGTTATTAGTAGAGGCTCGGCCAAGTTTTTGTTCTTAACTCCAAGAGGGAGTATTTATGCTCGATAGTGGGTTCATGCCTCCATTAAATCGGGACAAGTGACGTAAAGTTCTAAGGTTGTGGATGTGCTGTTGCCACTAGGGATAAAACATTGATGCTATGTCTAAGGATGTAGTTATTGATTACATTATGCACCATACTTAATGCAATTGTCCGTTGTTTTGCAACTTAATACCGGAAGGGGTTCGGATGATAACTCCGAAGGTGGACTTTTTAGGCATAGATGCATGCCGGATAGCGGTCTATGTACTTTGTCGTAATGCCCAATTAAATCTCACTATATTTATCATATCATGTATGTGCATTGTTATGCCCTCTCTATTTGTCAATTGCCCGATTGTAATTTGTTCACCCAACATGCTTTTATCTTATGGGAGAGACACCTCTAGTGAACTCGTGGACCCCGGTCCTATTCTTTACATCGCATACAATCTACTCGCAATACTTGTTTTACTCGTTTTCTCGCAAACAATCATCTTCCACACAATACGGTTAATCCTTTGTTACAGCAAGCCGGTGAGATTGACAACATCACTGTTTCGTTGGGGCAAAGTACTTTGGTTGTGTTGTGCGGGTTCCACGTTGGCGCCGAATCACCGGTGTTGCGCCGCATTACATTCCGCCACCATCAACCTTCAACGTGCTTCTTGGCTCCTCCTGGTTCGATAAACCTTGGTTTCTTTCTGAGGGAAAACTTGCTACTGTCTGCATCACACCTTCCTCTTGGGGTTCCCAACGGACGTGTGTCAACTGCACGCATCACCTATCCTTTTCCATCTTTTCAAGGGTATTTGCAAAATTGGTAAGACATCCAAGCATGTTATGTTTAATAAAGACTTTCCTAGCTTCTCTAGCTACATCTCCAAATTCTCTAAGAAGGGTTTCTAAAACAAAATATTTCTTTTATCCTTCTTCCATATCACCGAGTGTAAGAAACATATGTTGCATTATAGGATTAAGATTAACGAATCTAGCTTCCAACATGTGTACTAAAGAGGCAGTAGCAATTTCATAAGTAGGAGCAAGTTCTGCCAAGTGTCTATCTTCAAAATCTTTAAACCTTACTAACATGAGTGAAAAAATCTTCTATATTATCTCTTCCAATGATAGACCCTTGCCCTACCGGTATATCTTTCAGAGTGAACTTAGGAGGAAACATGATGAAATAGAAGGTAAATAAAGTAAATGCTAGGAACTAATTTTTTTGTGTTTTTAATATAGAGAACGCAAACAAGATAGTAAATAAAGTAAATGCAAGTAACTAATTTTTTTGTGTTTTTAATATAGAGAAAACAAACAAAGCAGTAAATAAAGTAAAGTAAAGCAAGACAAAAACAAAGTAAAGAGATTGGATGTGGGAGACTCCCCTTGCAGCGTGTCTTGATCTCCCCGGCAACGGCGCCAGAAAAAGAGCTTGATGACGCGTGAAGCACACGTCCGTTGGGAACCCCAAGAGGAAGGTGTGATGTGTACAGCAGCAAGTTTTCCCTCAGTAAGAAACCAAGGTTATCGAACCAGTAGGAGTCAAGGGCCACGTGAAGGTTGTTGGTGACGGAGTGTAGTGCGGCGCAACACCAGGGATTCCGGCGCCAACGTGGAACCTGCACAACACAATCAAAATACTTTGCCCCAACGTAACAGTTAGGTTGTCAATCTCATCGGCTTGCTGTAAACAAAGGATTAAACGTATGGTGTGGAAAATGAAGTTTGTTTGCGAAGAATAGTAGAGAACAGAGTTTGAAGTAGATTGTATTTCAGATGTAAAAGAATGGACCAGGGTCCACAGTTCACTAGTGGTGTCTCTCCAATAAGAAATAGCATGTTGGGTGAACAAATTACAGTTGGGCAATTGACAAATAGAGAGGGCATAACAATGCACATACATATCATGATGACTACTATGAGATTTAATCAGGGCATTACGACAAAGTACATAGACCGCTATCCAAGCATGCATCTATGCCTAAAAAGTCCACCTTCGGGTTAGCATCCGCACCCCTTCCAGCATTAAGTTGCAAACAACAGACAATTGCATTAAGTATGGTGCGTAATGTAATCAACACAAATATCCTTAGACAAAGCATTGATGTTTTATCCCTAGTGGCAACAACACATCCACAACCTTAGAACTTTCTGTCACTGTCCCGCATTCAATGGAGGCATGAACCCACTATCGAGCATAAATACTCCCTCTTGGAGTTACAAGCATCAACTTGGCCGTAGCCTCTACTAGCAACGGAGAGCATGCAAGAACATAAACGACACATATATGATAGATTGATAATCAACTTGACATAGTATTCCATATTCATCGGATCCCAACAAACACAACATGTAGCATTACAAATAGATGATCTTGATCATGATAGGCAGCTCACAAGATCTAACATGATAGCACAAGAGGAGAAGACAACCATCTAGCTAATGCTATGGACCCATAGTCCAAGGATGAACTACTCACACATCAGTCCGGAGGCGATCATGGTGATGTAGAGTCCTCCGGGAGATGATTCCCCTCTCCGGCAGGGTGCCGGAGGCGATCTCCTGAATCCCCCGAGATGGGATTGGCGGCGGCGGCGTCTCTGGAACTTTTTCCGTATCGTGGCTCTCGGTAATAGGGTTTTCGCGACGGAGAGTTTAAGTAGGCGGAAGGGCAGAGTCGGAGGAGGCACGAGGGGCCCACACCATAGGGCGGCGCGGGCCCCTCCTTGGCCGCGCCGCCTTATGGTCTGGCCACCTCGTGGCCCCACTTCGTATGCTCCTCGGTCTCTGGAAGCTCCGTGGAAAAATAGGACCCTGGGCGTTGATTTCGTCCAATTCCGAGAATATTTTCTTTGTAGGATTTCTGAAACCAAAAACAGCAGAAAACAGGAACTGGCGCTTCGGCATCTTGTCAATAGGTTAGTGCCGGAAAATGCATAATAATGATGTAAAGTGTGTATAAAACAGGTGAGTATTGTCATAAAAGTAGCATGGAACACAAGAAATTATAGATACGTTTGAGACGTATCGATAGTCGTGACGCAACACCAGGGATTCCGACGCCAACGTGGAACCCGCACAACACAATCGCGGCACTTTGCCCCAACGTAACGACTGAGGTTGTCAATCTCACCGGCTTGCTCGTAAACAAAGGATTAGATGTATAGTGTGGATGATGATGTTTGTTTGCGAGAGAACAATGAAAGAACAATTGCGCAGATTGTATTTCAGTATGTAAAGAATAGGACCGGGGTCCACAGCTCACTAGTGGTGTCTCTCCCATAAGATAAGCAGCATGTTGGGTGAACAAATTACAGCTTGGGCAATTGACAAATAAAGAAGGCATAACAATGCACATACATATATCATGATGAGTACTATGAGATTTAATCGAGGCATTACGACAAAGTACATAGACCGCTATCCAAGCATGCATCTATGCCTAAAAAGTCCACCTTCAAGGTTATCATCCGAACCCCTCCAGCATTAAGTTGTAAACAACAGACAATTGCATTAAGTATGGTGCGTAATGTAATCAACACAAATATCCTTAGACAAAGCATCGATGTTTTATCCCTAGTGGCAACAAGACATCCACAACCTTAGAACTTTCTCATCACCGTCCCGCATTTAATGGAGGCATGAACCCACTATCGAGCATAAATACTCCCTCTTGGAGTCACAAGTATCAACTTGGCCGTAGCCTCTACTAGCAACGGAGAGCATGCAAGAACATAAATAACATATATGATAGATTGATAATCAACTTGACATGGTATTCAATATTCATCGGATCCCAACAAACACAACATGAAGGATTACAAATAGATGATCTTGATCATGATAGGCAGCTCACAAGATCTAACATGATAGCACAATGAGGAGAAGACAACCATCTAGCTATCGCTATGGACCCATAGTCCAGGGGTGAACTACTCACACATCGATCCGGAGGCGATCATGGCGATGAAGAGACCTCCGGGAGATGATTCCCCTCTCCGGCAGGGTGCCGGAGGCGATCTCCCGAATCCCCCGAGATGGGATTGGCGGCGGCGGCGTCTCTCGGAAGGTTTTCCGTATCGTGGCTCTCGGTACCGGGGGTTTCGCGACGGAGGCTTTAAGTAGGCGGAAGGGCAGGTCAAGAGGCGCCACGGGGGCCCCACACACAGCGGGCCGCGCGGCCGGCCCGCTGGCCGCGCCGCCCTGTTGTGGCGGCGCCTCGTGGCCCCACTTCGTGTACTCTTCGGTCTTCTCGGAAGCTTCGTGGAAAAATAGGACCCCGGGCGTTGATTTCGTCCATTCCGAGAATATTTACTTACTAGGATTTCGAAACCAAAAACATGACGAAAACAAGAATCGGCTCTTCGGCATCTCGTCAATAGGTTAGTGCCGGAAAATGCATAATATATGACATATAATGTGTATAAAACATGTGAGTATCATCAATAAAAGTAGCATGGAACATAAGAAATTATAGATACATTTGAGACGTATCAACGCATCCCTAAGCTTAGCTTCCTCCGTACTCGAGAGAAAACGATAACAACAGCGATAACTTTACGGAGTGACATGCGGATCATGAATCTTGATCATACTATTTGTAGAACATATCAGCTGAATGCAGCGATCGAAACAATGGTAATGACATGAGTAAACAAGTGAATCATAAAGCAAAGACTTTTCATGAATAGTACTTTCAAGACAAGCATCAATAAGTCTTGCATAAGAGTTAACTCATAAAGCAATAAATCAAAGTAAAGGCATTGAAGCAACACAAAGGAAGATTAAGTTTCAGCGGTTGCTTTCAACTTGTAACATGTATATCTCATGGATAATTGTCAACATAGAGTAATATAACAAGTGCAATATGCAAGTATGTAGGAATCAATGCACAGTTCACACAAGTGTTTGCTTCTTGAGGTGGAGAGAGATAGGTGAACTGACTCAACATAAAAGTAAAGAGAATGGTCCTTCAAAGAGGAAAGCATCGATTGCTATATTTGTGCTAGAGCTTTTATTTTGAAAACATGAAACAATTTTGTCAACGGTAGTAATAAAGCATATGAGTTATGTAAATTATATCTTACAAGTTGCAAGCCTCATGCATAGTATACTAATAGTGCCCGCACCTTGTCCTAATTAGCTTGGACTACCGGATCATTGCAATACACATGTTTTAACCAAGTGTCACAATGGGTACCTCCATGCCGCCTGTACAAAGGTCTAAGGAGAAAGCTCGCATTTTGGATTTCTCGCTTTTGATTATTCTCAACTTAGACATCCATACCGGGACAACATGGACAACAGATAATGGACTCCTCTTTAATGCATAAGCATGTGGCAACAATTATTATTCTCATATGAGATTGAGGATATATGTCCAAAACTGAAACTTCCACCATGAATCATGGCTTTAGTTAGCGGCCCAATGTTCTTCTCTAACAATATGCATGCTCCAACCATTAAGGTGGTAGATCTTCTTACTTCGTACAAGACGAACATGCATAGCAACTCACATGATATTCAACAAAGAATAGTTGATGGCGTCCCCTGAAACATGGTTATCGCACAACAAGCAACTTAATAAGAGATAAAGTGCATA